>NW_022145856.1:16086-33377 GCF_002938485.1 Sitophilus oryzae
CTGCATCCCGAAGTTTCTCACGAGTTGGCATCATGGCCGCCGAGCCACTGTCGGCCACTGTGTTATGTAATGATCAAAATTTCTTTCAGACCCTTGGGCCAAATCGTCGTCGGATAAATTCCGAGACCTGGTGAACCGGCGAGACACCAAAATCAAAGTCAGTTATATTAACTGGGCCGATCAATATATATGCGTGTTTCTGGCAGACGTCACCAACCCAAACAAGGTCGCCTATATCAACGAGGTTTTGGTAAAAAATGGAGACGCCGTATGGGAGGAGGAGGTAAATAACGATAAGGTTTATACTGTAGGTAGTGCGAAAGTTAGCTTGCTAAAATGGAGGGTAGCGATGGCGAAGAGAAATATTTCAAGGACAACGATCTAAAAATAAGTGTTAATCTGTGTCTACTCCTATTAAAGGAATTTATTTTTTTGTTTTTTTTTTTTTTTTTTTTTTTTTGTGTAATAATATTATTTAAATAAAGTTTCTACGTTGAACGTGACTCACAGGTTTTATTTAAGGACAAATCAGGCGCAAGACCAATTCAAGAAATAGTCGTAATATCGAAGAATATTAATTAACGACAGTTGACTTCAACTGCCATTGTTCCACAGCTTTTGATAATACTTTATCCATTGAATAATAAGACTCGTAACGGAAATGACGTCACTGAGGCACCTTTTTGTCAGTTTTGTTTGAAATTTCTCCTGACTACTTTTTTATTATTTTTTGTTTATATTTTTATGCAAAGTGTATAAATCTGGAAGGGATTGTGTGATTATTATAAATATTTATTTGTGCAGCTTGTGATCATTCTTAGAATGGTATAGTCTGTCCAACGAGAGGTTCCATGACAGTGACAGTTCTGTCTGTCTATTTAATTCAGAGCATATATACTATATAGGATGAGTCTTAAAAAAGTGCAAATATTTTTTTTCTATGTCTATAACGCCTATAAGTTTTTTCGCCAAAAAAAAATTAAAAGTTTGGAATTTTTTGAAAAAAAATGTTGAATTTTTTTTAGTTAAAAAACTTAATTTTTTGATAATACGGCAACATAGGTTGTAGATTAAATTTACAAGAAAAAAAAAAACAAAAGATCCGGTGGTTCTGAAAATTTAAGTAATTTTTTTTATATTTTGAAAGTATCATAACTCGGTTATTTTGGACTTATTTGAAAAACGTTAGAGAGGAATTATATTTCTTTTATCGAGATCTACTAATATTTGCACTTATTTAAGACTCGCCTTGTTTATACAGGGTGTCCCAGAAATAAGTGCAGATATTTTAAGGGGCTGTAGATCTGGCCAAAAGAAACATCTTTAACCATTTTTTAAATAAATTGAAAATAACCGAGTTATTTAACTTTGAAAATTTAAAAAAATAATGGCAACATTTTGAGAACCGCTGGCTATAATCGGCTATTAAGATGTTCTCACGAGGTTTTTCAGCTTATTTGACGCCTCAAGTGAATAAACAAGTGGCACTAAAATGTTTTTTAAAATTTCCAGGGAAATGTCAAGAAAAATAAACAATTTTTTTCGCAAAAAAAACTCATAGGCGTGTTTTTGGTGCCGAAATATACTACCAGTTAAAATACTGCACTTATTTCTGGGACACCCTGTATAAAAACCGCTTCTAAACTGCATTCTGTGAAGCCGAGCCGGTGAAATGCATTTTCTGTCGTTTTTTTTTTGGATATCATCTGTGGACAGACTATAACATGAAAAGTAATGGAACAAATTTTCACTATTAAAAAAATTGTATCTGTATTTTTTAATCAATTATTTGTTAACCCACAAATATTATTGCGTTTGCGCTACTTCATGTTTTAACTCGTTAAAAAATAAGAACGCCACTGCTAAATCGGAATTCAAGGTAGCCATATTAAAACGCCTTTCAGATTTCGGTGATTTTGTTGATATAGTCTATCCTTACTCTTTTTATTCAATGGTTTGAAGCAAGATGGAAAATGTCATTTGAAACGTTAACTTTCAGTATGAATTTTCTGCCGAATCGGACGTTGTTTTTTATGATTTTTCTTTCTTTCAGGCTAAGGCGCCGCCTCCAATGTTACCAAATTTACAGTGCAAAGTTCAAAAATTGCATTTGTTTCCGACATTTCTTGAATTGGAATATGGCCTTGCCCCCAATGCCGCGGAAATCTACTCTTTGGAAGACTTACTTGTACCCATTCAGTTTTGTATACCGCTGTATTTTGAGTCTGCTCCAGAGGTAACTATTTCCTTTAGTAGTGGGAACTATCGAATGAAAATGCTATCGAAACATTCGATAGTTGCAATTCATTTGAATAATTCGATAGCTAGTAAGAAAACATTTGTCGAACACTATTCGAATAAAAATTATCGAATAGATCTGCCTTGAAATATTGTATTCTAGTAATTCGGCAGCAAAAACCATTCATTTATAAAATTCATTTATTCGTCAGAATCGATTATAATAAAATATAATCTGGATTTTAGTTGTCGCCCGGCGACGTAGGTTTCTTTCCTAGAAACCCGATAGCGGACGGTAGCAATGGTATGAAAGAAGCCGGCATCTTCGATTTTTTGCGGAGTGGTATAAAGATAAGGACACATTATTTTTTTAATTGAGGTGCTAGTATTTACACAGAAAAGACATTATGAAGGGCGCTGTTACCATATATTGGTATTAGTTGGTATTAGCAAAGAATATTATTCTTGTTAGGGATAGTATGTCTATATATTTTGCATTTTTTTATTAATATTCTGTTGTTACACTGCAATAATTTTTATTTTGGATGTAGGAACATTATTTTTAATGTTTTTAAGCAAAGACTGGTTAAATAAATAGTAGTAACAGTAATAATTTGTTATACCTTTTTTATTTTCTAAGCATGCAGTGTAATGGAAGGAAAATATAAATAAAAAATTAGAAATCAAAATTATTTATATTACTTTTTATTACTTTATATTACTATTTAAAAATAATATTTACTTTTACTGGCATTTACTTTAAAAAATAAATGAAATATTTCTTCGCAAAAAACTACATGTAAGAGAATTAGCATAAACAAAATACAAATATCGTTAACTTTTTTTTTAAATTGGCACGTGTAAAACTTTCAATTTAATTTTCTCACCCCAAAATTTGAGTTTGATAACCATTTACTTAACCACATTACTTAAATATGATTATCAAGTTCAACTAATTCATATTATTATATCACATCTGAACATCTAAAATACAAATTTGTATTTTTAAAATGAATTGTAAGTTCATCTCATCTCTCTTAAAAATTGCTACTTCTCCCATTAAAAAAATAGACTATATACCTTATAAAATTAAATAATTGAAAGATCGGGCTACGGAAAATCACACAAATTTTCGGAAAAATTTCGAGTACCTGCACACGGCACACAATCGTCAATTAAAAAAAAACTACTATTTAGTATTTTAAATATTTTAATAAACGCAAAAATAGCACAGTATTTACAAGGCGAAGTTATAAAAATTTGGAAGAACTAATAATGCACCGACGCACACAAAAATCAAACGAATACTAAATTTCATTTATCCAAAGCATTCGATAGTCGTGGCTCAACGATAACCATTTAGTCGCACGGCGAGGTTGTCACATATGCTTTAGTATACAATGAATGAACGATTTTATTCAAATTAAACCATTCGATAGTTGGAATCATTCATTCAGTAACCGATAATTCGATAGTCTAATTCATTCGATAGTTCCCATCGCTAATTTCCTTAGGATAAAGTTTGTCCAACGAACCGGGAATGATTTTGATTTTTTAATTTGCTTGTGAATTAAGATCACAGACACAACTGTCACTGTCAGGGATTCTCTCGTTGGGCAGACTATTTCCGAGATTAGAATGCATTCGACAGGGACCTCGTAAACTTTATACGAGGTGTGCCGAAAAGTTTGCAATAAACGGGATTGTTTTATTATTGAGTTTAAAAAAAAGTATGCATAACAAAAATATAACACTTCATACCTGTAATATGCATGTTTAATCAGGAGTCGTTCAAGATAATGCTTAAAGGTAAGTTGGGATGTTCAAACAGATAAATAAAATAAACCAATGACAGAGAGATAAAGAGAATACATGATTTTGACAAACGAGATCCAAAAAATGGCGGATAAATCATCTACTTTTGATCTACTAAAATGACAGAAGACTCTGATGTCATATACAGGATGTTTCAAAAAACGTGCCATCTCTCGTGGGGAGATTCCTTACGTAAAAATAAAATTTATTTTGCATATCAACATAAGTCCGATTCTACTATGTTTCGTAGCTACAGGGTGTTAAGTCTTAATAATCTTTTGATTTATTATAATTTTCTTCCAAGTACTTTTAGTACTAAGAGCTACATATTTTAATGCTAAAAAAGTGTCGATAAATTCATCAGGGACGTGCACATGGGTTATCACTGGAATATTTTTCAAAAAAAAAGTGTGCCACTGGCTTTTTTCTTTTGATATCAAAATTGTATAGGCCGTTTAATGCCAGTTAAAAGTAATAATCTCTTGATATTTTGTCGAATTCGGCCTCCTTGATGAGATAAACGCAATTTTATTAATCACAATAAAGTTAATATAAAAAAATTAAAATTAATAAATTATTTTGCCTAATTTATTTAATTTATTATTAAATATTAGTACTATTAGTCCAACCTATAGCAATTTCAAAAGGTTTAGTTTGGTTATGGCTATTAGACTTGGATCAAGGCAAATTAATAAAATTGCGTTCATCTCATCAAGGAAGCCGAAATCAACAAAATATCAATAGACAACTTTTAATCGGCATTAAACTGCTTACACTATTTTGCTAACAAGAGAAAAGTCAGTGGCGTACATGCTTTTTTTTAAATATTCAGTGATAACCCATATGCGTGTCCTGGTGAATATGTCGTCAATTTTTAGTAACTGTTACCTCAAAATTTTATTTGAAAAGTTGTAAATATTTGGGAAGAAAATTATAATAAATTGAAAAAATATTAAGACTAATTCCCTGTGGCCACGAAACAAATCAGAATCGGATCTATTATATTTTATATCATATTTATTGTAATTTTCTGTTTGAACACACGACTTGTTAAGTGAGGACACTGTCTAAGTTCACTGGCTTGATGACGCGCCTCGTAGGGCTGGCATCACTGACTCTACGTCACGTTATTTGAAGGTAGACGAAGCCGCCTTTAAACATGTGGAAACTTGCTTCATCGATACGGTGAAATACCACAGAAAATAAACCTTCTTGTGACTAAGTTACTTCTGTCGTCTCTAAGTCTGACCCTCCTGTAAACTTTCTTTGACATTTTCGCGACTAAAACAAGAACTATAATGAATTTTCTATGGATTTAAATTTACTGGATGTTAGTGGAGAAGTCTGCAAGGAGCCAACTATAGACATTGCTCAGATTACTGAGAGGTGAGTATATGTTCTCATCACTGAATAAAAGGACCAAGGAAGGAGTTTTATTATGGTTGCCTTTAAATTCGGTTTATCTAAAAGGACCATGACTCTGTGTTTTATCTGTGCTGACTTGATCTGTCAGAACCATGACTCCTGAGCATTTTATTTTTGATTCGCATCAACACATGCCTTGGTTAACTTGCCACCTACAATTTGCAAATTTTTCATTACTTTTGATGTTACTTTAATATGACGGGGTGGTTTTGGTGACTATTGTAGTACCTAACCGTATGATCGAAAAAAATGGCGTTCAGTTGGTTTGGAAGAGAGGCTATATGTATTTAGAGACGTATAAAAACACGATTTCGTCTTTTAATCCGCCATAAGTCTAAATATTGGTGCCTGACTCTCTCTCTATACCTATATATACTCGTGATCCGATTCAATTTACGACTCTTTTTACGGCTCATCGTTCAAATTTTATGGATCCATACTGGCCACGATTCAATCTGAACAGAACAGTATTGTTAGCAATGAATCAATTCTTGACGACTCTTTTGAACGAACGATCGCATTAGTGACTTTTTTACGGCTCATCGATCAAATTTTATGGATCGGTGCAGGGCACGATTCAATTGAACGAGTCGTATTGTAAACAATGAATCAATGCTCATGACTCTTTGAACGAACGAGCCGTAAAAACAAACGATCGCATTGTGATCCGATTCAATTCTAAAAAATAAATTGATGGAGATTTTTCAGAACACTGGTTCGCCCTCTATATTATATACAGTATGTCCCCGAGGAAAAACTTCTTTTTATTAACTTCTTGAGAAAAATGGGGGCTAAATAATTTAAAGATTGTATTGATCAGAAATATGTTGGTCAAACTAGAAGATCAACATTAACTAGATTTAAAGAACATATGGCTCAGATAAGATATGGTAGACTAAAGATTATTGTATAAATAATAATAATTTAAAATTAATTAAACAAATCTCAAATTACAGGCAATTAGATGCATATGAGAGCGTCAAAATTATTCCTTCTAGTTTTCTGTTCCTATTGGTCTAGTTTCAGTAATTAATTGTTACGCTCCGTTGGTTTTGACTCACTTGGCTAGTTTTGCCACGCCTAGTCGGTGCCAACTGTTAACGGTAATTTGTAGATATTAGTTTAGTTTTAATCATCTGCTGATGATGCTAACATGGTTAGAGAAGGCGAGTCCAGTACAAAGGTTTTCCCTTAAATGAGACGGAAATTTTAGAAACTATAAAAGGGATTAAGCGTTTTAGAACAATCAAAAACTTTTATGAAGAATTTATTTTTCTGAAAAAGTTTAATAAAAAAGGTTTTTTGTAAAGACGATTCAGGGGCACACTGTAGAATGAATGAACTTAATATTTAATTTTTTAGTGTTCCCAATCGGTCAGTAACCCTTTACCAGATTTGGATTGGTCAGATTTTAGTGGGTATATTCCTAAAGATATATTTGTGCTTGGTAATGAAATACCAAAAGAATTTCTGCCCAAAGAATCTCAAGAGGGTGACGAATTAGATGTTGTAGTGGTTGAGGTCTATGACCCGTCAAAATTTTGGATTTATTTTGGTATGTTTAGTGATGTCAGTTTGTAATATCCTGTAGGTGTTAATTAAAAATTCGTTTTAGGTACATCCGATCAAAAAACTCCATTAGACATTCTCATGGATGATATTCAAGATTTCTATAATGATGAAGACAATCAAAAAACTTATGGGGTTCCACCAGGATTAATACAGGTATTTTTATCAACAATTTTTTTTTCTTATAAAATTATTTTTACTTAAGATTAAAAATATTAAAAGGTTCAGCACGCCACGTAAAAAACTGCTTTTTACGCGTAATTAACGTTTTTTTACGCGTATAAGACTATTTGTTACACGTAAAAAACTATTTGTTACACGTGAATTTTTTTTTTTCATGTAAAAATATATTTTTTTTAATTTATTACTTTTTCAACATTTCAAACTACACTTTTTCAAATATGCGCACATTTTTTTTACATAGAATTATATTATATTAATAATAATAAGTATTAATACATTTTAGGAGGGTCTCTATTGTGTCCAAATTATTTATGGAGAATATCACCGAGCCAAAATTATTAAAGTGTTACCGAATACCAAGGACCTAGTTAAAGTATGTAAAAAATTATAAAATTTATGATGTAGTCGTTGTAACTTGGTCTATTTTAAGGTGTTTTTATTGACTATGGCACAGTCACGTAAAGATTCCTACCAGGGAATGTGTTTTTGCATACTCAGTTTACGCTGTTGCCAGCTCAAGCGGTGCGTTGCCGATTGGCAAATATTGCCCCACACGTACAAAGTAAGTTATTGTTTAGTATAAATATATTTTTTAATAATTTTAACTATGTTAAACTTTATCAATAATACTCAATTTCAAAAGTTATTTTCTAAAATAATTTATATTTATTAGTAATCGGTAGTTTTATATTTTTTCTAAAAAACTTTGATTAGAATTATTATTTGACTAGTTATAATAATATTTAATAAGACTAGATTAATTTAATTTAAAATAGATCAGAGATTTTTTTGTATATTCTACTACCAGAAAACCAAAATTATATGATAACACACTTTTACACGACTTTGAAGAAAAATATAGTGTATCTATTACAATACTTAATAGAACTACTACAATTAGAAGAAAAACCAAAAAGAAAAAAGATACCCAAATACCTTCACCTACTACTCAACTACAAAATAAGCGAATATGATCTCTTATAAAAACTCTACATAACAACTTACTATTCTACACTGAACAAATTATCAAGTTTACTAATTAATCAAACAAAAGAAAAAATAACTTATTAAATTATCCCTTCACCTATTGCTTAACTTCAAAATTAACTATAAAATACTACACTTCTACACTAAACATATAATTAAACTAAATAAATTAATCTACTTTACACTACAACTACAAAGAAATAAGAATGTTTTTTTTAAAACTAGAAGAAACAAGAACTTCGATACGTGCGACCAGGATAGGATAATAGGTCAAGGGACAAAAGAATATAAAATACTTTAAAATGATTATTTTATTTAATACTTTAAAATTATGTGCATTCAGAAAGAAAAAATACCTCGAAAATTATCTAAACAAACATTTTTATTTCTTATCAGTGAGAAACATCGGCCTCGTTGCAGAATTTGTCGGGCATTTACAATGGTCAGATTGTATAATTACCAGCTTTTTATAGCATATCTAATAGACAAAAGTATCTGGTCGATTAGTAACCAATTGGCACAGTCAGAAAATTATCGATGTCGCTTCAAAATTCAGAGTAACAAAAAATATTTTTCTGTAGTAAAATACAGAGAAAACCTTTGAATAAGAAGACTAAGGAAAGAGCATAATGCTATCCATGTATTCATGCATGGTGGGCGGAAAAAGCACTCTAGGGTCGGGATCCTTGACAGTTCTGTTTGACGATTCGTTTGACACATTTGAATTTGATTTGAAATTTTATGGATTTGTCAGTCTTTACGGAGCTTACTTTATGTTATTTATTATTTATTCTACTACTGATAGTTGTATAAAGGTAGTAAATATAGATGGAAATTGTGGCAGAACTTAAATTAACAGTGACACTATCGCGATTTATCGAAAAACACTCTAAAATAGTTGGTTGTGTAGCGTGCGGTAGATCTCGGCAAAAATGTGTGAAATAATGGAACAACTTTTCGCTACTAAATGACTATACATATAATATACATACGTGTAGTAAACCGATCATTTATGAAATTCAATAAAATTAACTAATTATATATTTTTTCTTGCATTTTTGCTTTTATTTACTACTTGTCAAAGATTAGATGTCAAAGAATTTAGATACGTCAATTTGACTTACCTGCTTCAGTAGCGTATCGGATGTTTATAACTATTTTTATTAGAATTTTATATTTTTATAAGAATTTTAATAACTACCAACATTTATTCGCACCGTAAAATAAAACAACAAATTATTGACTCTACCCCACGTCTACCCTACATCATAGTTTTACATTTTTTAAATAAAATTAGAACGGCACTGATAAACCGGAATTTAAGTAGGCCATATTTGAGGCCCATCGCGGTGGACCTAAGATTTTTGATATGCTCCTTCCTTAGTCTTCTTATTCAAAGGAGAAAACGTCCTGCCATCTAGTAGGCTTAGTCCATAAACGTCTTAGATTGATCTACTTTAAAAATACATATATACAAGGGTAGTACAAAATCAACAAAATTATTGAGTCTACTCTATTTATATTGTTAGGCATTTAAATAATAGGCATTTAAATAATTCAAACATCCCTTATAAATTGGAATTCAAATCATGGATAATTTGGTGTTTTGGCTTAAAATTTCCCTTTTCTCTCTCAAGCAGGCATCTCGAAGTTTCTCACGAGTTGGCATCATGGCCGCCGAGCCACTGTCGGCCACTGTGTGTATTAAATTGCAAAATTTCTTTCAGACACCCCTTGGGCCAAATCGTCGTCAGATAAATTCCGAGACCTGGTGAACCGGCGGAACACCAAAATCAAAGTCAGTTATATTAACTGGGCCGATCAATATATATGCGTGTTTCTGGCAGACGTCACCAACCCAAACAAGGTCGCCTATATCAACGAGGTGTTGGTAAAAATGGAGACGCCGTATGGGAGGAGGAGGTAAATAACGATAAGGTTTATACTGTAGGTAGTGCGAAAGTTAGCTTGCTAAAATGGAGGGGTAGCGATGGCGAAGAAGAAATATTTCAAGGACAACGATCTAAAAATAAGTGTTAATCTGTGTCTACTCATTAAAAAATTTTATTTTTTATGTCTTAAGGATTACTAAATACGTTATATTGTATATAATATTTATTTAAATAAAGTTCTACTGTTGAACGTGACTCACAGGTTTTATTTAAGGACAAATCAGGCACAAAGACCAATTCAAGAAATAAGTCGTAATATCGAGAAAATTAATACTGACAGTTGACTTCAACTGCCATTGTTCCACAGCTTTTGATAATACTTTATCCATTGAATAATAAGACTCGTAACGGAAATGACGTCACTAGAGGCACCTTTTTGTCAGTTTTGTTTAAATTTCCCCTGACTACTTTTTATTATTTTTGTTTATATTTTTTATGCAAAGTGTATAAATCTGGAAGGGATTGTGTGATTATTATAAATATTTATTTGTGCAGCTTGTGATCGTTCTTAGAATGATATAGTCTGTCCAACGAGAGGTTCCATGACAGTGACAGTTGTGTCTGTCTATTTAATTCAGAGCATATATACTATATAGGATGAGTCTTAAAAAAGTGCAAATATTTTTTTTCTATGTCTATAACGCCTGTAAGTTTTTTCGCCAAAAAAAAATTAAAAATTTGGAATCTTTTGAAAAAAAATGTTGAATTTTTTTTAGTTAAAAAACTTAATTTTTTGATAATACGGCAACATAGGTTGTAGATTAAATTTACAAGAAAAAAAAACAAAAGATCTAGTGGTTCTGAAAATTTAAGTCATTTTTTTTTATATTTTGAAAGTATCATAACTCGGTTATTTTGGACTTATTTGAAAAACGGTAGAGAGGAATTATATTTCTTTTATCGAGATCTACCAGCCCTGAAAACTATTTGCACTTATTTAAGACTCGCCTTGATTATACAGGGTGTCCCAGAAATAAGTGCAGATATTTTAAGGGGCTGTAGATCTGGCCAAAAGAAACATCTTATAACCATTTTTAAAATAAATTGAAAATAACCGAGTTATTTAACTTTGAAAATTTAAAAAAATAATGGCAACATTTTGAGAACCTCTGGCTATAATCGGCTATTAAGATGTTCTCACGAGGTTTTTCAGCTTATTTGACGCCTCGAATGAATAAACAAGTGGCACTAAAGACGAAGTGAATAAACAAGTGGCACTAAAATGTTTTTTAAAATTTCCAGGGAAATGTCAAGAAAAATAAACAATTTTTTTCGCAAAAAAACCTCATAGGCGTGTTTTTGGTGCCCAAATATACTACCAGTTAAAATACTGCACTTATTTCTGGGACACCCTGTATAAAAACCACTTCTAAACTGCATTCTGTGAAGCCGAGCCGGTGAAATGCATTTTCTGTCGTTTTTTTTTTGGATATCATCTGTGGCAATCTTCCCTGACTCATTGGACAGACTATAGCATGAAAAGTAATGGAACAAATTTTCACTATTAAAAAAATTGTATCTGTATTTTTTAATCAATTATTTGTTAACCCACAAATATTGTTGCGTTTGCGCTACTTCATGTTTTAACTCGTTAAAAAATAAGAACGCCACTGCTAAATCGGAATTCAAGGTAGCCATATTAAAACGCCTTTCAGATTTCGGTGATTTTGTTGATATAGTCTATCCTTACTCTTTTGTTCAATGTCAAAGATGGAAAACGTCAATTTCGAAACGTTAATCTCAAAAATGAATTTTTCTGGCCGAATCGACGTTGCTTTTTATGATTTTTCTTTTCTTTTCAGGTAAGGCGCCGCCTCCAATGTTACCAAATTTACAGTGCAAAGTTCAAAAATTGCATTTGTTTCCGACATTTCTTGAATTGGAATATGGCCTTGCCCCCAATGCCGCGGAAATCTACTCTTTGGAAGACTTACTTGTACCCATTCAGTTTTGTATACCGCTGTATTTTGAGTCTGCTCCAGAGGTAACTATTTCTTTAGTAGTGGAACTATCGAATGAATACATCGAAACATTTGATAGTTGCAATTCATTTGAATAATTCGATAGCTAGTAAGAAAACATTCGGTCTAATTCATCAATTAAAAATACTTAATAGATCTGCTTTGAAATATTGTATTCTAGTAATTCGGCAGCAAAACCATTCATCATGTACCCATTTATTCGCCTGGGGATCGATTATGCACAGTATATTATCTGGATTTTAGTTGTCGCTCGGCATAGGTATAGTTTCTTTCTAAAACCCGATAGCGGACGCAGTGCAAAGTGGTGTGAAAGAAGCCAGCATCTTTGATTGTGAGTCAGATAAAGATAAGTATCATTATTTTTTTTTAATTGAGGTGCTAGTATTTATAAACAGAAAATACATTACGAACGGCGCTGTTGCCGTACATTCGTATTAGTTGGTATTAGCAAAGAATATTATTCTTTGGCATTAGTTAATTAGGGATAGTATGTCTACATATTTTGCATTTTTTTATTGGATATTCTGTTGTTACACTGCAAATGATTTTTTATTTCGGATGTAGAAAATTATTTAATGTTTTTAGGCAAAGATTGAAGTGAATAAATAGTAATAACATACAATTATATACCTTTTTTCATTTTCTAAGCAACGATACCATTTAGTCGCACGGCGAGGTTGTCACATATGTTTAGTATTGTTGAATGAATGAACATTTTATTCAAATAAAACTATTCGATAGTTGGAATCATTCATTCAAAAAACTGATAATTCGATAGTTCAATTCATTCGATAGTTCCTATCAAGCACTCTCTAGATAAAGTTTAGTCCAACGAAACCGAAATGATTTGATTTCTTAATTTGCTTAGAATTCATATTTACAGACACAACTGCCATTGTCAGGGATTCTCTCGTTGGGCAGACTTATTTCTGATTAGAATGGTTTGATAGGGACTCTAAAACTTGGCATTATAAAAAAGCCGAAAAGTTTGCAACAAACGATTTTTTGATTATTAGATAGATTTTCAATTGATTTTTTTTAATAACAAAAAATAAAATACTTCATTCCTTATGCATGTTTAATCAGGAGTCGTTCAAGATAATGCTTAAAGGTAAGTTGGGATGTTCAAACAGATAAATAAAATAAACTAAATGGCAGAGAGATAGAGAGAATACATGATTTTGACAAACGAGATCCAAAAAATGGCGGATAAATCATCTACTTTTGATCTACTAAAATGACAGAAGACTCACTGATGTCATATACAGGGTGTTTAAAAAAAAATACGCGCCATCTCTCGTGGGGGAGATTCCTTACGTAAAAAATTTATTTTGTGGTATATCAATAGTTCCGATTGTGCTATGTTTCGTAGCTATAGGTGTTAAAGTCTTAATAATCTTTTTATAATTTAATTAATTTAATTATTTTTTTTTTTTATATTTATTATAAATTTTCTCCAAGTACTCTTAGTGAATCGAATGAAATTTTGGTGCAAAGTTACTCAAAGCCAAGACATTTTATCGCTAAAAGTGTCACAATTCATCAGGGGACGCATATTATCACTGAATATTTTTTCAAAGTGTGCCACCTTCTTTCTTTGATATCGTAGTTCATAGTCGTCAATTCAGCAGTATTAATCTGAGAGCGAATGGGTGTTCTTGATGAGATAAAACGCAATTTTATTAATCACAATACAGTTAATATAAAACCGTTCAATTACAATTATTTTACTCTAATTTATTTAATTCATTACAAATATTACAATTATTAGTCCAACCTATAGTACCTCTGTGTTAGTTTAGGCTTGGTTAGCGCTTATCAGACTTGGATCAAGGCAAATTAATAAATTGTTCATTCTACTCCTGGCGTGAAGCCGAAATCAACAAAATATCAATAGACAACTTTGACCTAGCTAGTATACTATTTAAGTTAACGAGAAAAAAAGTCAGTGGCGGCTATGCTTTTTTAAATATTCCAAGATAACCCATGTCCTGGTGAATATAAGTCAGTCACTGTTTAGTAACTGTTACCATATATTTATAAAGTAAAAACCATATTGACATAAACTGCATTCCTGTGAAGCTGAGCTGGTGAGTAATCTGGGAAGGAATTTGCATAAGTCGCTCAGTCAGCTGTACTCAAGCGTAGTGCGCAAGACTGGATTTTGAATTATCGATCGAATAATTCAGTAATCAATAAGAGACCAGACGCCAGCACCAGCCAGTTCATCTCGCAATGGCTTACCAACTCTGGCCTGCAAGGGCTAATCGATATTCGGAATTTTGGAGCTGCGTTGTTGCGCCAGTGTTTGCCTAACAGACGAACTTATGCAGTCACATGCACCGGTTATCTAGTTGTCTTTAACTCGGCTTCAACTCCAACACATTGCAGGGATAGCTATAATCTGTATATTTTAATGTATGCTGTTACCCTCAAAATTTATTTTCGAAAGGCTAGACATTTGGGAAGAAAAACGAGTAAATTGAAAACATTGGCACCAACTCTGTGGCCACGAAACAAATCAGAATCGAATCTACAGCATTTTATATCATATATTTATTGTAATTTTCTGTTTGAACACACGACTTGTTAAGTGAGGGCACTGTCTAAGTTCACTGGCTTGATGACGCGCCTCGTAGGGCTGGCATCACTGACTCTACGTCACGTTATTTGAAGGTAGACGAAGCAGCCTTTAAACATGTGGAAACTTGCTTCATCGATACGGTGAAATACCACAGAAAAATAAAACCTCTAGACCAAGTTACTTCGTCGTCTCTAAGTCTGGACCCCCCTGTAAACTTTCATACGCTTAATTTAAAACAAGAACTATATGAATTTTCTATGGATTTAAATTTACTGGATGTTAGTGGAGAAGTCTGCAAGGAGCCAACTATAGACATTGCTCAGATTACTGAGAGGTGAGTATATGTTCTCATCACTGAATAAAAGGACCAAGGAAGGAGTTTTATTATGGCTGTCTTAAATTCCGGTTTATCTGTGCTGACCATGACTCTGTGTTTTATCTGTGCTGACTTGATCTGTCAGAACCATGACTCCTGAGCATTTTATTTTTTGATTCGCATCAACACATGCCTTGGTAAAATTTAAAAAAAAAAAAAAATTTTTCAATTATCATTACTTTTTGATGTTTTAATATGACACGGGGTGGCTTTGGTGACTATTGTAGTACCTAACCGTATGATCGAAAAAAAAAATGGCGTTCAGTTGGCTTGGAAGAGAGGCCAACTATATGTATTTAGAGACGTATAAAAACACGATTTTGTCTTTAATCCGCCATAAGTCTAAATATTGGTGCCCGACTCTCTCTATATATACTGTGATTCGATTCAATTCTTACGACTCTTTTTTACGGCTCATCGTTCAAATTTTATGGATCCGTGCTGGCCACGATTCAATTGAACGAACCGTATTGTAAGCAATGAATCAATTCTCACGACACTTTGAACGAACGATCGCATTAGTGACTTTTTTACGGCTCATCGATCAAATTTCAATACCTAACCGTATGATCGAAAAAAAAATGGCGTTCAGTTGGCTTGGAAGAGAGGCCAACTATATGTATTTAGAGACGTATAAAAACACGATTTCGTCTTTTAATCCGCCATAAGTCTAAATATTGGTGCCCGACTCTCTCTATACCTATATATACTGTGATCCGATTCAATTCTTACGACTCTTTTTTACGACTCATCGTTCAAATTTTTACCTTATGGATCGATGCTGGCCACGATTCAATTGGACGAAGCGTATTGTAAGCAATTAATGAATCAATTCTCACGACACTTTGAACGAACGATCGCATTTTCGCGATTCTTTTTTACGGCTCATCGATCAAATTTTATGGATCGGTGCAGGGCACGATTCAATTGAACGAGTCGTATTGTAAACAATGAATCAATGCTCATGACTCTTTGAACGAACGAGCCGTAAAAACAAACGTGTGATCCGATTCAATTCTCACGACTCTTTTTTACGACTCGATTTTATGGATCCGTGCTGGCCAAGATTCAATTGAACGAACGGTATTCTAAGCAGTGAATCGAATCTCACGATTCGTTTTTAATACTCTTTCAAATGAACGACCCGTTCAATCTTTGCCTACCTCTGCTGTGCCACAGATTAGGTATTCCAATTGGGAATACATTTTTTACAAAAGGCAATAATGCGTTCGAGACAAAAAACGAAATCTGACAACGCCGTAGCCCTATTAAAGGTCCGAAGTCACGGTGGCGTTTATGAGAAACATGAAATAAGTGCCCCATCTGTAAGTTAATCTGCCTTTGTACTGCATGCATAAAATTAGTTATAAAAATAAACTAGAACAAAGACACAACATTTCGAATTTCTCCAAAGATTCTGTAACAAAAACTGTCAAAAAACGTAATTGAAAATGGTGACTATGACGTCCCTTCCGTCTTTAATGTAATGAATATAAAAATAATATCTAACTCCTTATTTAGTCTTCTTATTCAGTGATGTATCTGGATCGTCACATCAAAAGACACTGTGACATCTTTTTTAATAAAATTCTTCGGCTTGAAGTGAACTATTTATTCATCTTTTTTATATTCTTTAGCATGCAGCAATATGAGCCATTAAAGCTGATCAAAGAGGACATGGAACTATCCGAAAACATAATCAGAAATCTGGAAACTTTAAATTTGACCGACACGAAATCTTTGTCGCAGTCGGAGATCATCGAGCGGGAACTTTCTAGCGTGTTCGACGACATAGACGACCAATTGATGACGAAACCAGTTTTGAAGTACAACGCCCGCAAAACGAGAGAAAGTATTTTTGACAATCCGGAAAGGTTTAAGGATATTTTAAGTAAGAACGCGAAAAATCCTGTTGAGCCCAATATATTCCATAAAATTGTCGAATCTTTGACCAAAAGCGGACCTCCAGAAACGACCACGCAAAATAATTTGTTAGATAAAGGTATTTACAGTTCATACCAAAAACTTTAGTCACGTGATTAGGGTTGCCAACTTTTATATATTTTCTTTTAATCAAGATATTTTTAGGAAACAAAAATAAATTAATTATAAAAGATACTGAGTGTGTACCAACGACTTCGCGTCGAATTAATCATTTGTAATGAGAAATACGTAACTGG
>NW_022145856.1:50052-53690 GCF_002938485.1 Sitophilus oryzae
CCTTTTTTTACTATCCTCTTTAACGTCTTGATTTTTTTCATCTGGCTTAACCTTCACATCAACATTTTCATCGTTGTCGATAAGTTCTTCGCATCCACTTATGTTTAAAACGCTGTCTTCCACGTCGCTTTCTGGTTTAGTCCAAGGCACTCCTAATTCATCTGGTTCGAATGTTATTAACGTACAAAATCCATCTGTGGATGATGCAATAAGCAACAATCCGTCTTGGGACCATGTCAGATCTGTTAATCTCGTGTAGTGTATATCTTGGAACCTAGCAAAGGGTATGCTTTGTTGAGTATCGTATAGGAATATGTCGTGGTCGGTGCCAACAGCAAAGATCATGCGATATGGCAATTTGGTGTATGGGTCGGCAGCTTCTTCGTGCAACTCATATAAAACTGGACAGCATCTTACTACAGTGCTACTCTGACCACCCAAAGGCAATATGGCAACAGGGCTGTAAGTAATAAAAATTAGTGATTGATGTGAAAAAAAGTTTTATATAAATGGTTTATAAACAACGTATGTCATAAATATATTTTGTTGTATACAGGGTGTCCCAAAAAACTAATGAAATAGTTGTAAAGTTTGGGGTATTGATAAAATTAAATTTACTCCAGCTTTTATCCACTTTTTAGATATATTGTTTTTAACCAAAGTTTCAGGAAATGAGAAATAGCATGGCAACACCGCATTGTACTTCAAAAAAGATAGTGTACTACAGTATGTCCCCAGATTGTCTTAACAAGAGGAAAAACTTTTTTATTATTGACATTTTGAGAAAAATACATTCTTCATAAAAAGTTTTGCTCGTTCTCAAATGGTTAATCCCTGTTAAACTTTTCCAAATATCCATACCGTTTTGTATATATAACTATTATAACCCTTTTTGTAACATTGAACAAAAATAATTCTGTGCTTCTTTAACATCATAATAGCAGAAAATATGATGTTAATTAATATTCTTTCTATCAATAGAAAGAACATGAAATTATATTACCATAGAAACGCTGTTTGATTTTTAGGACTTCAACAAACATCAACCACATTTTCATGTTTTTTTTTAATTTTTTCTAAAACGGTTTGCAAATTTAGAGAAGAATGGTATAAAAACAATTTGAGAACAAGCAGAATTTTTTATTTTATTTTATTTTTTTATTTTTAGTTTAATTTAAAAATTAAAATAAAAATATATTTTAATTTTTTTTGTTCATTTTTATTTTAATTTTTTTATTTTTAACATTTTTTATGGATTAACCATTTGAGAACAAGCAGAAATTTTTATTTTAATTTTTTTTTATTTTTATTTTTATTTTAATTTTTTTTGTTCATTTTATTTTTAGTTTATTTTTTTTATTTTAATTTTTTTTTCATTTTTATTTTAATTATTTTTATTATTATTTTATTTTTTTTTTATTTTTATTTAATTTTTTTTATTTTTATTTTAATTTTTTTATACTTTTATAAAATGCATAAAAGTTCCTATTTCTTATTTTTTCTCCAATCTATTTTGTAAAATGTAGAAGCAATATTAGCACACTTTTTTAAAACATTCTCATAGATATAATGAGCAATTAAAATACTTTTTTATCACTAAAATTATAATTTTTTTTTAATAAAATACTGTAATTTATTGATTACTGGATTTTAAATGTGAAAATTTCTAATTGGAAAATTTAACATTGAGCTTGTTCAGCACACTGGGTCTTTATTATTCTTATTTAAATTTAATTAGAACATTAAAAAAAATACTTACGAAGACAAGTCACTTAAAATAAAGATCAGAGTAGCATTTATAACTTTTTTACAGTCATCTACTTCAATATGTCCTGAAGGCACAATCAACAATGATCCATCTGGAGTGAACTGTAACCTTCTAAAGAACGACTTAAAGGTGTCATCATGAAAATATTTCACTTCTTTGTCTTTTAAGGAGTGGTTGTCTGGAACTAATTTACAATAATTAAATTACAATGGTTAATTTGTTAAGGGTGTTTTTGATATTTTTTTAAAGCAGTCAAATAAACCAAATGGGTGAAGACTAGAATTAAGAAGGTAATTTTACATATTTTACAGCCATTTTGCATAGTACTGTTTATAAAATATTTATGTATTACATAAACTTACGTAAATTTAATTTTCCTTTGCAGATCCTTGCTTTGACTTGCTTTCCCAATGAATCAAATATTCTACATACTCTATCAGTACTAAGAGTAGCTATAATTTGATTTTTTGGATCCCATGCAACACCCTAATATATGAAACATTATTATATTCTTTTATTTTTGGATGCTGTCTGTAGTAATAATAGGTATATTAAACAGGTAATTTACTTACTTGCACAAAACCTTTATGATCGGACAATATATGATCTAGTTTTCCTTTATTTATATCCCAAATAATGGCAGTATTATCCACACTACCAGAAATTAATTTAGACTCATCAATAGACCAGCTGAGATCATAAACATCTTCCTTGTGTCCTCTTAATACTTTATTTACTATCCATATTTCTTTATCTCCTGTGTCACCTACATAAAATACGATGAATATCAAGTAAATTACAATTCAAACATAAGAATTAAATACCTTCTAACAGAGGAATATTATCAACCTTTAACTGCCAAATAATTATATTTGCATCATCATCTCCAGAAGCCAAGTAGTGACCAGAATGTGACCATCGGACGCAGTTTACAGCTCTTTGATGTCTCGTGAGATCTGATATAACTTCTTGATTTACAGCTCCTGTTTCTGTAATATTTAGTTGCCATATCTAAAAAAAAATCGCTAAGTATTTATTTTACTCTTGTTGATTTATTAAACCGAGATACATTATGAATGTGAATTAGTTACATAATATAAAGAACAAAGAAGTAATTCTAATATCTAAAAAAATTGCTGAAAATTTAATAAATTTAACTTACAAGAACATGACAATCGCCACCGCCGGATGCTAACCTATAAAAACTCTTATTTTCTGGATAAATATCTACACTAAGGACTGGTTCTCTGTTATGCCACGATATTTCTGGTATTGTACATTTCATTTTCAAAAATACCGATAATAAACTTAATATATAACACGAAAAGAACAAGTAACTTTTATGTTTTATTTTTCTAAAGTTTTGCCGCCAAACTATTGACGTCTGTCAAATATGTGAAAACAAAAATTTGAATTTTCATTGGTTAAAATCTGTGGTTAAAATGGCAAACCAGAGTGATAAAAAATTTAAATCTACCTCAAAAATTATTATGCAACTAATAAAACACCTAAAAGTATAAGAAAAATAAAGGTTTTATAAAACTCCTTCGTATTTAACTTTTAATTTTAGTGGCAGTGGAAAAATTAAGATATTAGGAGGGTTGTTCTACATAATTTAAGTATAAAAAAATCGCAATACACGCAAGACTTTGTATAATAATTCCGTTTAATAGAAAAATTAAAAAGTTATTAGTATATTTATAACAAAGGTGATGTTACAGTTTTAGTGGACAATAAAAAGTTCGCGTCATAAATATTTAAATTACCAATTGTGATTAATATAGGTATAATTAATAATTACACTTAAAAACAAGTTTAATGATTCTTGAAGTATTTTTGTTTCTCTACTGGGTCAGGTATAATCTAAAAA
>NW_022145857.1:0-7886 GCF_002938485.1 Sitophilus oryzae
TAAATAATTATTATAACTTATCTATTTTTATTTGAATTTAATATTTTTATAACAATTTTAATAACTACCAACATTTATTCACAACGTCAAATAAAAAAAAATTGGGTCTACCCCACGTCTACACTACATCATAGTTTTACATTTTTTAAATAAAATTAGAACGGCACTGATAAACCGGAATTTAAGTCGGCCATATTTGAGGCCCATCGCGGTGGACCTAAGATTTTTGATATGCTCCTTCCTTAGTCTTCTTATTCAAAGCTTAAACCTAATGAACCAAAATTTAATCGATATTTTATACAGATCTTAATGACTCAAAGTTCAACTTGATGAGGTGAATCAGCTTTTAAAGGCGTTCTAAGAGCGTTTCCAATTGAGGAATGTCATTAAATTCATCCAGTATTGTTTCACTGATTAAAAAGTGTCGTTATTCTTAGGGCTTTCTGTTCGAGGGAAGTTAAATGGGTGCGGAGAGAATGTGTTAGAGAGCAGTAAAGAGAGCGAACCCATAAATAGAATTAGTCCGTGGCATGATATTTTCGTATAAAATTCGTATTAAGCTGAAAAATAATGGGGCATTAGAAACAGCCGGGGCCTTGGCTCTGATGTTATTTCATTAAGAACAACGTCGTTTCTCATTTGGCGTGGAATTTTGTTAGTTTTGTTCTTGTTATCAGAGCTAGTGGGAAATACAAATGGACTAATATAAATAAATTTCAGATTTTCTTCACCCAAACAATTCTCTTAAGAAATATGCATGCAAATATAATCCTGTATACGTAAGCACTAATAACATATTAGTAGACTTAAAAATAATAATAAATGAAATAACTAAATTGAAAGAATAAAATTCTCGATTTTTTTTTTAAATTTATAATATCTCTTCATCAGTTTAATTTATTTTTTTCAAATAATTGAGAGAGGGGGATCTTCTCTTACTACTTAAACTGTGCAACAATCCAGAGAAAAGAATGTTTTTATAGCGTCTTTAGCATAAAAGAGCTGGACTGGTAGTGTTCTTTTCAAAACTAGATATTTCAAAATGCACTATAGACTTGGTGCATTTTAGATAATTTCAAAAAATTCCGACCGCGGCGCTTTCTACCGCACAAATCAGAAATTTCCACTATGTATTTCACGCCAAGAAAATAAAGGCAGCAACCGGAGGATATCGAGGGTGGGGTGGAGGAGTAACCCTAGACGCGGACATCATTACACAAACAGATAAAAAAAACTCTCAAGATGGAGGCAGTACATGGAGGAGCTCTTCGGAAACGAAAATAGCGACGACATAACTGCAGGAACTGGCAATATAGGGCCCACCATTACACAGGAAGAAGTGGAAGCAGCTATCAAACGTCTGAAAAACAACAAGACTTCCGCCTGATCCGCGAGCAATGCCCATACCACTAAAGTCGCTACTAACGCCAAATTGTGCTATACTGCTAATGGCACTAATGCGATCGCTTTGTACACAACAATGCAATCGCGGTTTACACCTCGCATTAGTATATCACTGATTGGCAAATTAGAGGAAACCAAGAATGTTTTTCTCATTTTATCAGCAAAGTCGCAAAAAGTCGCAGTATTTTATTTTACTGTATGAAAGCCCAATGTTTACTAAGTAAAACGTATATAGACAATATGCTGAATTCTTCGAAATGCGCAACTAAATCTCTAAGTATAAAAAAAATGTCATAAATTTAATCAAATTTTCTGAATGCCTAACTTTTAGTTGCAAGAAAAATCGTATAAGTAAAATAAAATATCGTATCGAGAATATCAAAATAAATAATACGTTTTTGAAGAATACATACCTGCAGCTTGCTGAGCCATTTTCAATCAAAACAGTAATATAAACGTAAAAAGAGCACAAGAACAACAAACATTTATAATTAGCCATTTACCTCTTATCTGTGAGAAGTAACAACTTTGACGTTTCGTTGAAACAAATGAATGCAACTAAATACACCCATAGCAACGCCATTCATGGCAGAGACGATTTAACGTATCATTTATCTTTTTTGGAGAAATCTTAAACACATTTGCTTTTTCGAATTTCGATCACCTTTTTCATGCTAATACCCCACCGTGCGCCGTCCCTGCCACAGTTCATGCTGATCGCATTAAAATAATATTGAAATCGTGGCTTTGTCATAGTATTTAACTATTTTAGTTTTTTGCTAGTGCAGTTATTCAAACCGTTAATTTCTGTTTGTAGTCCACACGTCCCACACGTTTGTGCCTGAAAAAGTCAAAAATATTAATTCCCAGAAGCCATGGCTAAATCGAGCGACCTTCAAGGAGATCCGGAAAAAACGTGATCTTTGGCATAAATTTAAAAAAAATAAAACTACCGAAAATTATGCAATTTATTGTCAACAAAACAACAGAACAAAAAAAAACTATCAAGGATGCCAGATTCAAGTTTGAGCAGAATTTGCTCGATGGTTCTGAAAAACATTTCTATACATACATCAAACGTAACCTGAATTCAAAACTTACCACTTTCACCCTTAAAGTTAAGAATACCAACACCCTACTTAAAACCAATGAAGAAATTGCCAACTGTTTTGCACAACAATTTCAAAGTGTTTTTGTAAGAGATTCGACTACTTCTGCCACTCCAGCACTCCCCAGAAGCTCCTATTCTGAAGTTGAAATCACATCTGTTTTATTCACGCCTGAAAAAATAGAGAATGCCATCGACTCATTGAAACTTGATACAAGCCCCGGATCAGACTGTATACCGGCTGTCTTTCTGTCAAGATGTAAGCATTCACTCAGTGGACCTCTTTCATTCTTGATGAACAACTTATTATTAGATGGAAGACTACCTGCGAGCTGGAAAAAAGCTACAATCACGCCCATATTTAAGAAAGGAAATAAACAACTAGCCGAAAACTATCGACCTATTAGCTTGACAAGTGTCATTTGTAAGTGTCTGGAGAAGATCGTGGCAAGGGAGTTGACTGATTTCTTTTTGGCGAACCAAGTGATACCACCTGAACAACATGGTTTCCTTCCTCGGAGGTCTACAACAACCAATCTCCTATCCAGGCTTCAGTAGTGGACCTTGGCACATGACATCATGCAACCCACGGATGTCATTTACCTAGACTTCGAGAAGGCTTTTGACAAAATCCCAACTGATTACTTGATATGCAAGCTGGAACATTATGGTGTTAGGGGACGTATCTTGGCATTGATAAACTCATTTTTGCGAGACCGTACTTTCCAGGTGCGTGTGGGATCAGCACTTTCTGACGAATACTTGGTTCACAGTGGTTTGCCACAAGGCTCAGTATTGAGCCCGCTACTATTTATTATTTACTTGAGTGACTTATACCCTACCCTTAAAACCAACTATACTCCTTCGCCGACGATACAAATGTGTACTGCAACCCCCTTACAGAAAAAAATTTGCTCCAAGAAGACTTAACAACCATTAAATCGTGGACGAATATCTGGAAAATGCCACTGAACAACTCAAAATGCACCATTCTCCGCATTGGCCATAATAACCCACATCAACAATACTATCTGGAGCAGACAGAAGTCTCAAGTGTGCAACATCAAAAAGACCTGGACATTGAAATTGCGGAAAATCTGAAGTGGGAATACCATATAAATCGCATAGTTAAACAAGCCAATACAATGATCTACTTAATAAAAGCAGCATTTGCAAACAAATCAGGCGAGATAATACTCAAATTGTATAAGTCACACATTAGACCAAAGATTGAATATGCACAATGCATATGGAACCCCTATTATGCCAAGGACATTGAAATGCTTGAGCGTGTTCAGCGGAGGGTCACTAAGATTCCTTTGGAGATGAGAAATTTGCCATACGAGGATCGACTGCAAAGGCTTGGTCTAACAACTCTTCGTGAACGGAGAATTCGTGGCGACCTCATCGAGACATTCAAGATTAGAAGTGGCTACTATGGATGCGTCATGAACATCTTCCATATCAGTGAAACGCACAACCTTAGGGGACATAACAAAAAATTGGTTAAAGAACGCTGTAATAAGCTCTTAAGGCGGAATTTTATTACAAATAGAGTAGTGTATAGCTGGAACAGGCTTCAGTATGATACAGTGAATGCTACAAGTGTAAATACATTTAAGAATAGACTTGATGTGGAAATGAAGAGCTGGAACAACCTTTTTATTCACTATATGTGATCGTAAACTGTGATATTAATTTTGATTTGTGATTTGTTTTTTAATTGAATGTACGCAGTGCAATATTTATTTATTTATTTTTACAATTGTGATAGATAAATGTGATTATGTGATTTAATAGTCTCATCGGATTTTATCCGCCTACTGTTGATTTTTGTAATAATAATAAGTTAGTTCTTCAGGACTATTGGCTATTAGTACTATGTCATCAGCTTATCTTAGATGGTTAAGATATTCTCCATCTATTTTTAATCCTTTGTTGGTCCAGTTCATTTGACGGAAGATTTCTTCTAATGTTGCTGTAAAGAGCTTTGGTGATATTGCGCCTTATATATAGTTGGATAATACTCTTTTGTCAGTTGGGAACTCGGGGGTTGTTTTGTATATCATTACTCTTGCTTTGACTTCTTACAAAGTTACTATAAGTGCTACATATTTTAATGCTAAAAAAGTATCTAGAGATTCACCAGGGACAAAATTTACAGAATAAAATACCAGGGACGTGCATATGGCACAAATTAACTATAACAGATGCGAAAGAACACCGAATTACGCGTTCAGGTTTCTGTGACCTTCAGAAAGAGTTCATAGACAATCCGCATCAATGTATAGTTTGGGTTATTATTTGTTTGGATGAAAATAATCTGCACCAATATATAATCGAGGCATATATTAGTGGTTAATAGATTGCTCACGTCATATATCAGTTCGAAGATTAGGAAAAATAGATTTATTTACAGTACAAATTGTGTTTATGAACATGATTGCAACAACGAGTGTGAACGACTAAGGTCGTAGACCGAGTCGTTCTAATCACCTGAAATGATATTAATCACATGTTTAAACTACGTGTCGTAATAACGATTTTTATCTACAACCGAAAATACATCCGCATTTAGTTTCGTTTTATTAGTCCCTTCCACCTTTAGACCTTTAACTGCCTGACACATTTGTACATTTTTTTAATTATAATTTTTTTTTCTGAAAAGATCAGTTTGCCCGGTCAAGTAAACGCGAGCACTTTTTGCCAGAAAATAATTTTAAAATTAAAATTGTTTTGTTTTTTTTTTTATTTTTTATGTTATTAATATTTATAATAATTAAGTAAGTAGATTTAACATCAAAATTAATATATTTAGATATTCGTAGTTGTTTTCCATTATTATAGAAACTAGTTGTGTTATAGATTCATAACCTGCGAACATTATGGAGTCTCATAACGTAATTGCAGTATCATATTAAAAACGCATTATAACTAAACAGTTTAGATAAAAGATATTTATAGATATAAAAGAATTAATTTATTTAACAAAATTTTTTTTTAATTAAAGATGTGACAAAGTAGTTACTTTTCTATTGGTTCTATCGGTCTTTCGACTATATAAAATCTTTTATTTGTAAACTTTAATTATAAAATATTTTCAATCTAATAAATAATTTAATGATGTAAATGAGAATTTCTCATGGGTGGTCAAATATAGTTTCATCTTTATACCAATCTGACTCAGATGTTCATTCAGTTGCAAAACTCAATGGAATTTATTGTAAATAAATTTTCCATTTGTCAGGTTTATAGAGTTATCCAGAGATTCGGATTCTTTTACAAATTTGGGGCAATATCGGTGATGTATTTGAAGACCCTTTTTAATGATGTAGTCAAACATAATTAAAGGCACTTTGAGTTGAAAACATTTCTCAGGGCTGTTTGATAAGTAAAAACTATAGAATTTGACCACGTATGTGAGAAATTTCCTCTTGTTTACATCATTCAGTAAATGATTTATTAGATTGAAATATTTGATCTGTTAGAGTTTTACAAATAAAAATTTAACTATAGTCGAAAAATCGACGGCCCTCAACAAAAGAGTAACTAACTTTATCCTGACCCTGAAATAAATTTTGTTAAATAAATAAATTTTATACTCAAATATCTTTTTTCCTTATAAATAAACACATTTGTATCCCATTTTAAAATAAGATATACAATTTTCTTTAAAAGATAGTTCAACAAGAAATCGTTTTGCCAAAGGGTATATAACCCTGTATTCACTCCAACGAAACCAGGCCACGACGCAGCATGGGTTTCCGGACTAAACGACTTGTGTATTTACACCACTCAATAGCGTGTCGGGTTTGCCGAACGGTTTCCGATGCAGTTTTCGCTTTCTTTCGCATCTATTATAGGTAATTTGTGGATATGGGTTAACACTGGAATATTTTCCTAAAAAACAGATTTCTTCTGAATTTTCCCTCTTATTAGCAAAATTATTGTAAAATGCCGATTATAAGTTGCATCTTTGTCTTTGTCGATTTCGAACTTCTTAATTAAATTAGATAAATACAATTTTGTTAAACATAATAAAATTAAACAAATAAAATTATTTATTTATTCTCATTTAATTGTAATGTTATGCATAACGCTAAGAACTAAAAGAGTGAATTGTTTCTGTCAGAAATTAATTAACTCATAATTTGTATATTCTTTTATTTTTTATAATTCCTGTTTATTTTGTGTTGAAATAATACAAATTATATGAGCTATGATTTCAGTTTCATTGGGGTGAAAATTAGAATTGTAGATAACATAAAGATACAACTCAACTTGAAAATTTGCTGGAAGTACTCGAAATCTGGCAGATTTTAATCATCAGAAGGAAGGAAGAATATAATAAAATGAAGGCAAGCGAACCCTTTTCAAAGTGGAAGGAACATCTGCTACAGCTTGATACTAAAATCCCCTTGAGAGAATACATAGTGTTATTTGTATGTAGTTGTCTGGCATGCTTGGGCTCAGGAAAGCTATTAATTGTTCCTCCTTTTTCAAAAATAGCAATTCTTTTATTTGTAGATTTTTGCATCCAAGATTAAAGCATATACAGTTTGAAAGAAAAATAAAACTGTGAATATTTTGTTTTTGTGAAGTAATAAAGAAATTGTGTTGTTTTGTTTTCTCGTATAGAAAAACTGGTTTTCCTATATGCTTATTTATGGATCAAAATTAAAATAATACACTGGCAGTACATTTGAATAAATTAAAGGAGCCTACATTAGTTACCAGTAGTTATCCAGTATATCATTTTTGGAATAGAGTTTATAATACCATTATGATCGAAAAAACAGCGTCTAGTTGGCTGGGAAGTGACTGATGGATGAAGGTCCCATATATTTTATATATAAAATGACAGCGTCTTCATCTAATGACATGCAACATAGAATTTTATTCGATCTATAGGTATTGTATTCCAGAGACCAGTTAATTATTTAAACAAATACTTAAACTATTTTTTTTTTTTTTTTTTTTTTTTTTTTTTTTTTTAAAATATCTAAAAGAATCTTTGTCTAAAGGGTGGGCAACTAATAAGTATTTTAGTATTTTAAAATATAGAGAGTTCCTAAAAAAAGTTCCAAATCAAAGATTTATTATTTTGTGTGAAACTTCTATACAGTAATTAATTTTTTTCAGTCTAGGAACAAAATAAAATGGAGTTTTCATTCAAAGAAATAGCCAAGCTAAAATGTAAGGTTTTTGACATATTTAACATTTTCTAAAAATAAAGAACAAATTTTAATTTTTCAAAACACTTACCTAGAGTTGGAGAATTTACCTTTATAGCCTAAATGGGTTAAATAATTTATTGTACTTTTTAAATCGAAATAAAACTGACACTTGTGAAGGGTTATAACAATGCATGGCA
>NW_022145857.1:14557-37062 GCF_002938485.1 Sitophilus oryzae
TCTTTCAGTACTTCACGTTTGGTTACGTATTGCTTCTGAATGTATTATGAGGTATTATGTTAAATTTGAAGGTGAAACGGCTAGTAGGAATAATAAGATTGGGGAATACCGTATGTCCACCATAATTAGATGGGGTGAAGGAAAAACAAGGTAATAATCAAATCATATCATGCACAATTCAAAGAAAAATACTTAAATTTTTTTTTTTTTTTTTTAATTTTTGGTATGTTTTATATTTTTTGTATTGGTAATGTAAGTTGAGAGTAAATTATTTCAATCTGTATATACTGATATTGATATTCAATTTTGTAGGATAATTTTTTTAAGTTATGTGAAGGTTAGAATTATGTTTATTTTTTTATTTTTTTAATTGGTATATGTCCGAGATTTTAATTTATATTTTCAAATTTGTTATTTATTGTAGAAAATTAATATTTACTTTAAATAAAAAAAAAAAAAAAAAGTATTTATTTTAATTTATATTGTAGAAAATTATTTTTATTTTAATTTAATTAAACTTGTGTTCTTTAAAATAAAGCATACTCTAAAAAGTCACTTAGGAAGTACAACCACTCAGAATCAATAAAACCAATTAGAGCCGTTAACATTTAAAACAACTCATTCATTGTAACTTTAAATTATATAACTCTTCAAAAAGGGGGTATTTTGTTTGCAATACCAAAATATCTATCATAATCCAAACCATATTATTTCGATTTTTTTTTTATTTATTTAATTTTTTTTTTCGAAAATTATTTTATTTTTTTTTTTTTTTTTTTCGAAAAAAACATATATCAGTTGGCAGTGAAAATATCGACAGGTGGTTTACGCCATTAAATTTGTCTCAGAAATCGAGCCACATGACATCTATGTCGGTTTTCGTCTATCTAGTCAGGAAATATCTTTCTTTTAAAACAGACCAATTTCATCCACCCTGTACACTTCCTGCGTTCTAGTTGGCTTTGGTTTTGATTGGTCTAGTTTAGATTAACGTAATCAAACATTAAACCAAACTAGATTTTTGATTTGCAGATAAAAAAGAAACTATTGTCGAATAAAGACAAATAACAAGTTTGTGTTACATTAAGTAGCAACCGAAGAAAATATCAAGAGTTTCTGTTTTTTGTCTGGTGTTTATCAACAACGTTAAACAAGTTGCAGAGTAGCAAACAGATCAACTATCCAGACATTCAACTGTCCATGTTGAGTTTTTATCTGTATTTATCTTTTGTCAAAAAATATATAAAAAAAATCATTTGATTGGTAACACACCATTATGAAGTAAACAACACCATAGGAAATAACTCGTCAAGAGAAGAAGACATGATAAAAACTGTTTGTCCAATTGAAAACACAGGATACGTTTTTAAAACAAAAGACACAGTTTCAAAACCAGCTGTAATTGAATCATTATATCACTGGTTTTAATGTAAATATGATGACATCATACAAGAGATTCTAAAAATCACGATCTCTGGAAGCAACATGTATTCATTCCAAACTGATCCAGAACATTCCCATATATCTTTCTGTAAATATAGTGGGCAGGAATAATGCCAAAAATTTCAGACCCTGGAATAATACAGAATGTTAAGTTAAATATTTACGAGAATATTTATTTGGAGATAGATATAAATAACGTTCGCGTTCGATTTATTCGTTGTATCGAACTGCATAAAAGTAAATAAAGATTGGCAAACATTTTATTCTGAAAGTCACGTAAGATATGCACTTCGTGCATTTAATTGCCTTACATTAGTTGATAAGAACTTTTTCAAAAGTCGGGTTAATTACATCAAGTATAACTCAAGAACATCTGGACCGATTTTAATGATCTCTGATTTGTTTGATTCGTCTCCGCCCCGAATAGAAGAATAATTATTAAAATATCAAAAAAATTCACGGATAAAAGATATACCGGGTGCGCCTCAAAAGTGGCTCCCCTCTATAACTTTTTTATTTTTTCAGTTAAAGAAACGAGATTTGGTATGTTAGTATATGACATAAATTAGAATTGATTGACGTATTCAAAGTAGAAGATGGGTAGGTCGAAAGAAACTGTCATGGCTCAGAAATATACGGAACTGGACCGGTCTGGGGGTGGAGAGGCTGTTTCATGCAGCAGAAGATAGAGAACTCTTCCACGAAATAGTCATGGAGATCGCCAATGCCTGAAGAGAGGCACGGCACCACAAGACGAGAAGAAGACGTATTCAGTTGTTTTCGGTCACTTCCTGTTTCACCGGAAACGATTACAACTTTTGATTTTTAAATGGCAACCTCGGTATTTTTTTACTTCATTCGATAGAAAATAACACTCTAAATAGAATGACATATTATATGTCAACTTTTAACATTTTTGCATATGGTTTATTTGAAATTATAATCTGCTGTTTATAACGAAAATTTGACTCGAAATACCAAGTGTGTGGTATCAAATTATTCGTAAAAAAAATTCTTTTTCCAAATATGCTAATGACTCGGCTGATGAATGCTACCCTCGTTCCATTTGAAAAAATTGAGATATGATTCAAAATACGATTTGGGCATCTTTTAACCGGGCAGGACAAGATACTAAAAATATTAAACGATTAAATCTATTTTTCCAGGGATCCTTGATTAAGAATTAGTGTTTTAACATAGCCATGACCCTCTAGATTGAAATTTAAAATACGAATTTTTATTAAGCGAGAATATCAAAATTTGACATATGATATGTCACTCTATTCAGAATATCATATTCTATCGAATAAAGTAAAAAAATAAATTTTGAATACGTCAATCAATCCTAATTTATGTCATATACTAACATACCAAATCTCGTTTTTTTTATCTAAAAAAATAATAAAGTTATAGGGGTGAGCCACTTTTGAGACACATCCGGTATATAAAATTAGTTTTTAAATAAATTATGTTTGGAACACCTCCGTCTTCGACAATTATTGACAGCTTACGTAACGCAGGCTTCTAGCGCTTATATGTATGTAATAATTCATGTCCAGCACTAAAAGCGATGCACTCAGTAACCATCAATTCGAAGTTGGTCAAAGAATGCCTAGAGAAGTTGAATAAATTAGTCAAAAACATTAAATGCGTGCATATAATTAATTTGAACAATGTATCTGATAACCTTAATGCAGAGAATAGCATACATGTAGGGGTTAGGCCTTATTTTGCTTGTTGTACTTTGTTTATTTTATACAAACCCTACCAACATTTTGAGTTCCAATACGGTAATGTAAATGAAAAAAGCAAATAAACTAAACTCTTCCTACTCTGTGTGCCAGCTCACCAAGGGATAAAAGGAAATAAAAAGCAAACGATCTGGCTAAAAAATGAGCGAATGCTCCACGAACTGGACCAGAACAGTTCTGCTTTCCAAGTGGATACCAACTTAAAAAGTTAAAGCGGAACTGAAGAACTAGGAAGAAGTTTCGTAGAACTTACTACTGAGAAAAATCAAAGATTTTTCTTGATTTAAGTAAGAACTATCTTCGGATTGTCACGGAGTTTCTAACAGGACACTGTCTCCTCTACGAATAAACTCAGAAGCTAAGAAAAAAAACGGCGAATGCAGATTCTGTGGGGAAAATAGAGAAACCCCAGAACACCTCATCTCATCACTGAGTACGCCGAGACGACAACCATTCGTGCCATAAACTTTGGTACGGCTGATGTCGAAGATGAAGAGCTGGCCTCTGGAAGCTCTCTCAAATACTAGCTTTTGTCAAAGTCATAAAACTGGATGATGAGTTATAACTCGTTATAACTCAAGAAGGGGGGACACACAACAGATCTGTGAGGTCGCGGTGATTATTTGCCCTCCCCCAAACATTCTACATTGATGTCCACGCCAAATCAGTGACATAGTAGACATGATAGAATAATATAAATTAAATGGAAAATACTGGGAAATAGCATATTCAAATCTAGAAAGGTGGGATATATTCAAATCTAGAAAGGGAAATGGAAATAATATAGAAAAGACTTGAATAGAAATATAAACAAAAATAGAGAACAAATAACAATTGCTGACTCTGACTCATTCCAGATCATTCGGTCAATCAGTCATTCGTAAACCGTACCAGAAGATTGCCAATAAAATATCTCACTTCACTTCACTGTTAGGCGGTACTAAGTTAGCTAGTTCTACATAATTTATAATCTAATCTAATAAGTAATCTGACAACTGATGGAAGCAACAACGAAAGAAAATCTCAAAAGAAAGTAAACCCTTATCTAAATATTAACTAGCCCTTCTTAGCGCTGTTTGCCGACGTAATTCATTAACTTAACAATCCAGAGAGAAACTAATTAAACGAAACATAATACCTAAGTGTTTACTTCAGTCTTTTCCTCCTAAAATTCTCCGAATTGAAACTGAAATCTTACCCTTCTTTAATTATGACCTACATAAATTTTGCTCTTTTTCGTATTACGTACCTCCAAAGGAAAAAACGGAACCCTTATAGGTTCAATTTGTTGTCTGTCTGTCCATCAGTCTGTCAAGACCCTTTATCTCAGGAACGCGTGGAGGTGTCGAGTTCAAATTAAAATCATATACTCAGATCTACAGTCCCTTGAAGCAGTGAAAAATCAAACTTTCTTCTTCTTATCACGCCCTCTCCTGCCGAAGGTTGGCGATCCAAATGGCAATTGTGGCTCTGGAAACTGCAGCCCGGAAGATTTCCGCAGACGAGCGTTCAAACCATCTCCTCAAATCTTTTAGCCATGAGTTCTGGCGTCTTCCTACTGATCTTTTCCCTTGCACTTTGCCCTCTATTATGAGGCGCAGTATTTCGTATCTACCACCTCTCATCACATGACCCAGGTATTGCATTTTTCTTTCCTTGATGGTGTTCAGTATCTCTTTTTGTTTCTGCATGCGCTGGAGTACTTCATTGTTGGTGATCCTTTGTACCCATGAGATTCGCAGCATCCGTCTGTATATATACATTTCGAAGGCTTCTATTCTCTTCTCGGTCTGTGAATCCAGTGTCCAGCTCTCACATCCATAGAGTAACACAGAGAAGACGTAGCATCTGGCCATTCGAGTTCTGAGATCCGCACTGAGGTCTCTTCTTGTAAAAAATGATTTCATTCTCACGAAGATTTTTCTCGCTTGCTCAATTCTTGAAAATATTTCTCTTTTCGGGTCGCACTGACTATTGATGTTAGCTCCTAATACTTTATTGAGGTCACTTGTTCGATTGTTTGTCCCTTGACACGCAGGTGTGCATTTATTGGAGTCTTAGTAAAGACCAATAGTTCGGTCTTGAGATATTGAGATGCAGTCCAAACATCTCACTATAGTGGACTGACTGGAATCTATAATGCTTTGCAGTTCTTGTATATCGTTGGCTATTATAACCGTATCATCGGCATATCTGATATTGTTTATTGGGATTCCATTGAACTTGATTCCGCCCTGGATTCGATCCAGTGCTTTCTAAATATAGTCTCCGAGTAGAGGTTAAACAGGAGCGGAGACAAGACGCAACCCTGCCGAACACCTCGTCTGATTTGTATATCTTCCGATGTTGACTGCTTCATCTCAACTACCGCCGTTTGATGCCAATAAAGTTCTGATATGAAACGTAGGTCTTGTTCGTCAACTCCGGTTGTTCTTAGAATTTTGATCATCTTCTGATGATTAACACAGTCGAACGCCTTACGATAGTCTATGAAGCATGCAAATACATTCACATTCATGTCTCTACACCTCTGTGTCATTACATTTAGGAAGAAGAGTGCTTCACGCGTTCCGAGTCATGAGGACATGGGACATGGGACATAAGACTTATCATCCGATAGTCATCACATTGTGAGGCGTTGGGTTTCTTTGGCAGGGTTACGAATGTTGATTTAAGCCAATCTGACGGTATTTTGCTTGAGCTATATAATTTGTTAAATAATGCTGTTACCAAATCTAGACTTCTGCTTTCGTTATCTACAATGAGTTTAAGTATTTCAACGTTTATTTTATCGGGGCCGGTAGCTTTTCCGCTTTTCTGCGCTTTTATTGCATGAACAACTTCGTCTTTGGTTATTGCTGGAGCCTTTTCATTCAGTATGTGATCTATCGGTGGTGGGGTCCGTCATCATTAAAAAATGTTTCGATATATTCTTTCCATCTCACAAGCTTAGCCTTTACTCCTAGAATTATCTCGTTGTTATTCGTTTCTTAGGATTGTTTCTTGGTGTTTTCTGTGTTGTTTTGTAAATTCTTTCACTTTTTTAGAACATTGAAGGTGTCATACTTTGCTTGTAGTTGCTCTATTTCTTGACATTTTGTTGACATCCAGATCTCTTTCTCTTCCCGGCACTTTTTCCTAATGATCCCATTTAAACGTTTGTATTCTATCGGGTTTGCCTTCTGCTTCCGTCTGTATCAAACTTCTAAGTTAACGTAAAAAAAGATACGACCGTTTATGCCACAAAAATCGTATATTTCGACACTCTCAATGGAATCAAAATTTATAGGGTATTTTTCATTTCGAAGCTGATAATTTCGATTCCAAATATCTCGAGAACCATTACTCGTAGCGATTTTCACCAAGAGACCTTTTTACGTAAAAACGTCGTAAATGTTTATTTTTACCCAGTAGTTTTATACAGCTACGGGAAAATAGTTATTACTCTTCAAACCAGTTAAAAATATGTAGGTGGCGCCCTCTACTAGTAGGACTCATATTGACATCAAAATTAAATTTTTCATGTCAAAAAACTCCCAAACACCAATTTTCATCCAAATATTGACGTTACTTCAGAAATAGTTAGGAAAAAATCGAAATAAAAGTGAAACTTCTACACCCTGTATCTCCGAAACTAAGCATTTTAGGACATACATTCATACAAACTTTTTTACTTATTTTTAACTGCAGAATATGCTGCCGAAGAGTCCGACTCGCACTTTTTTACACCGATAAATGTTCCATTACGAACCCAATTTCGAAACTAAATAGCATTTTATCCGAAAATTTAACCGTTATTTGGTTGTACATACTGTATTTGTCCATGCTTAGCATGCAAATAATGCTTCCATTACCGTTACCTAAAATGAAGTGGCGCTGGCAAATAGGAAAGCGTTTGTTCATGTATGCTCTGAATAACCTCGGAGCGATACAATCTGCACCATTTAGAACTTAATTGCGAATCGAAAAAAAGTGAAAGTACGACACGAGAAGTAGCCTATATTTAAAGCGTGGAATTAAAAATTAATACAAGCTGTTGTTTTTTTGGACCAGAACTCTGGTTTACGACCACAAAAATAAAACTAAGATGCGATCTCAATTTCTTTTGTCTATTCATTTTTTACAGTCTTTTCCTTAATCATTATTATTTAGTCCTATATGATACATTCATGGTGAATTATTTAAGTCAAAAATTTGAAATTTTGGTTCCTTATGTAAGCGAATGAACTATCTGTGTAAAATATTTTTTCCCTAGCGATGTTGTCAAATCTACTCGTAGCCATAATAAATTTTATTTATATTATGAAATAAGTATATTATTTTATTCTTAATATTGTACAGGGTGGTCGAAATTGGTCTGTTTTAACAGAGAACACCTATTTCCTGACTAGATAGAGCAAAACCGGTATAGATGTCATGGGCTCGATTTCTGAGACACGTTTAATGGCGTAAACCGCCTGTTGATATTTTCACTGCCAACTGATATACGGGGTATTTTTGAATTTTTTACCATTTTGAAAATTGGATTTTTATAGACCATATTAGATTTTTTATCTCTATATCGAAGCGGGCCTTGATTTTGTGTTGACCTATGTGCCTAATTATTTTTTATCACAATTTAATATTCAATATTATTATTTATATAAATAATAATATGCATAATTCAATACTTTTGGAAAAGTAAATTAACATTCTATATTAGTATTAGTAATTATAATTAAAATCGAAACAATAAACAAAGAACAAGACTAAAAAAACGTACTTTTTGTGTGGCGAATATAGTTTTCTAAAAAAAATCATTAAAGATGTTCAATCTGAGCACCTCCTTGTTGAATACACAACAAACATCTTTTGCGCACAGAGTGACAACGATTTATTAGGCTAACTAGTGTAATAAGTCCAAAAGCTTGCCTATAGTAATCTTCTGCAATTCTTCTCTCGTCCCAGTGGTTCTTCCCTTATAGATAAGGCCTTTTAATTTTCCCCATAAAAAAGTTGAAAGGAGTTAAATTACATTACCTAGCAGGCCTACATATGGGGGCCAAGATATGGGGCCCTTTGTTCCAATCCAATTCTCTGTAAATTCTCCATTCAATAGTGCAGTTGTAACCCTGGCGTTTCAATTGTAAATGGTAATAGTACTATAGAATGTTGATTTACCTTTTCAAAAGTCTTGAATTATGCAGATACATAATAATATAGAATATTAAATTGTGATAAAAAATAATTAAGCAACTATAGGTCAACACAAAATCAAGGCTCGCTTCGAAACAAAGATAAAAAAGGTAATATTTCTCTCATCTTTAGAAATAAATAAACATAACTTTATATCGTTGGAAAGGGTTAAACGGTTAAAAAAAATGCTGGTTAACCAGCATTTTTTTAAGTTCATAGCCAACTATGATTTCCATTTAAAATATTATATTTTTTATTATTTCTGACACAAAAAGCAAATATAGAAAAAACTGACTACGCCACTGGATTGTCCTTAAAAAAGTGCCTTAAGAACGTTTTTACAGAATTTTATTATTCCGCGAAATACAAAAGTTATGGGCAATTTTCCAAATGGTAAAAAATTAAAGACCCCGTATCTCAGTCAGCAGTGAAAATATCAACAGGCAATCTAGTCTCAGAAATCGAGCCCATGACATCTATGTCGGTTTTGCTCTATCTAGTCAGGAAACAGGTTTTTCCTGTTAAAACAGACCAATTTCGACCACCATGTACAATATTGCATTATAATGAAAGAAGCGATAGCCTCTAAAAGAAGAGGCTTTTTTAATTCAATCTAATAAAAATAAATGTATTGCTCATGCATCTGTAGTTAGTAATGTATGGCAATCGCTTCTTTGATTTTAAAGAACATAACATAAATAAACATAACATACGTAAAATTTAAAAATAATCATACAGAAAGTTTGGGGCTTTTTGGTTTTACCTTATATTATTATTTGTTACCTTATATATATATTAATTACCTTAATTATTAATAATTGTTATCAGGTAGTAATTGTTAATTTTGAAGTTTAACTTGATATAATGTCATTTTAACAGAACGTCAACGGTTTCTTGTAGACGTATCTGTTTTAAAGAAGTAAAGTGTTCTCGAATAGTTGAATTTAAATATTTTAAATAGTTTTTTTTTTCTTATTCATTGTATTTTTTTTTGCTTCCGACGACGGAAAGAGATAAACTTTCCGAAATGTTAAGCATTTTTTCTTTGTTAGGCAAATTTGAATAACTATAAACATAACTTCTGACAAGCAGTGTTCGTTTAGGTTTAACGCAGAAGTGTTTGCAAAAAATAACTATTTTATTTTGTAGATTTTCTTGCAGTGCGCAGTGGTGAAATACCCATAAAGGACTTTTTTGGAGAGATGAATCCGCCACATAGGTATAGACATTTTTTATATTTGCTTGTTATAACTTTGTTTCAAACACGATAAACATAACCAACAGGAAAAAAAATGTACTGTTGCTAGAAAATATCTTTCGAAGTAAAAGTGTAATGATGTAAGATTAAACAGATATTTTATGAATTATCTGGAGCCAAATAATGATGACATATTAAACTATATTATAATATACGAAGCGATCAACAATGATTTAAATAGTTGGCAATACTTAAAGGATTTTTGGATTAGTGATTGGTACTAATGCTAAAACAAATTATCGATCCAAAATTTTTAACATATTTGCCTGCATATTTCTCAATATAAAAAATACTAATTTTCAATACAACTACTGTGCTCAACATGGAAAAGGAATACTTAATATAAAAAATAATACGAAATATAATCAGGGCTTCTTTTGATCCCGACACTCAAAACAAGGCAAACACAAAATCAAGGCCCGCTTCGATATAAAGATCAAAAATCTAATATTTCTCTCATTTCTATCATTCTCATAACTTTAGATCATTGGAAAAGGTAAAACACCAGCATTTTTTTAAGTTCATAGCACTATATGATTTCCATTTAAAATTTATTTTTATTATTATCTGACAAAAGAGCAAGCATAGAAAAAAAAACTGACTACGGCACTAGATTGTGCCTAAAAAGTGCCTTAATAACGTTTTTACAGAATTTTGTTATTCGGCAAAATAAAAAGTTATGGGCAATTTTTCAAAATGGTAATAAATTCAAAAAAACCCTGTATCTCAGTTGGCAGTGAAAATATTAACAGGCGGTTTACGCCATTAAACGTTTCTCAGAAATCGAGCCCATGACATCTATGTCGGTTTTGCTCTATCTAGTCAGGAAATAGGTTTTCTCTGTTAAAACAGACCAATTTCGACCACCCTGTACAATAAATCCAAAACATTGATATTCCAAAATTCACATTAAAACATTTACTTTTGAACAATATTAACGGTCACTGTCAAATTCGTTGGGCAGGCTATATATAGTTGTACTAAAAGATTTTGGCAGTTTTCACTCTCAAAAAAAATTACTCTGCTTTACTATTGTTCGGACCTTCGACACTTGCTACCTGGTTTTATTCTTAAACCGGTGAATTTCTCAGAGTTTCGTGTCACAAGTGAAGAAAGGGACTGAGTCATTGACTTCGAATGATTCACTTCTTTATTCTACTTTGTGTCGTTACTCGCAACAACAGTTGTGACGAAATAGGCCTGGGTGAAGAAATCGATGCATTACGCTTTTAATTTATCACGCGAAACTAGTGGTATTTTCCGATGTGGTTTTATTTTTGTTTACGAATCAATAAAGTCATTTCCTGTGCCGCAATAGATGGATAATAAAGAAAAATGATATGTAGGTATATAAATCTGGTACATTTCGATATCCTCAAGAAGCAAGGTTGTAAATCATTAGTATCAATTTAACCCTGGATGGAAGTAGAACAACAAATTATTTTTTCTTGAACGTACTGCTACCGAGAAAAGACAACAGGATTTTGATATCACAATTTCTACCATAGAATATAGGTACAGGAGGACATAATTAGAAACCTATGACAGAGCAAAAAACCTTAGTAATTTCGAAGAATCCTTATTACAAGAAACGACAAATATGAAAACTTCCGGTAAAATGGTTATTCCACACATTTAATTAATGTGACTATAATGAAGATGAAATGGCCAAACAAAGGTCATCAATGCCATTTATAGGTCCAGAACCCCTCCGTGCCTCTGAAAAAGCAGTCACTTACAAGAGCTACCTAACTCACCTAGTGATGGGCAAAACTGTTATTTTTAGATAACAGTTGAAACTGTTATAGTTATTTATAAAAAACAGCTTAAAATAACAGCTTAAAAATAACATGTTTCTTTATTTTTACTGCTAAATATCTGAAAGAGTATGAGACGCTCACCGCCAGGCGTATTAACGCAGTTGCAAGTTGCAACAATGACGGGGCTCGGTGGTAGTATTTCCAGGATGTCAAAACATTTCTAAATATCGATTGTTATCTAAAATACCTCTCTAAAACGGTGGTTATTTACAAATAAGCGCTGTTTACAAATTGCGATATAAAAATGCCAAAATTCCGCCACTCGTCTATACCTACACATTGCGATCTACCTACGCCCTGCCCCTCGATCCGCATAGAACCTGAATTGCGTAGCAGTGTACAGGGTGCATCTCACTCGACGGGCGAGAAGCTCTTAGTTATGATTTTACCATTTGCGGTCAAAAAATAGCAATATAAGAAAATGTGTAGAATATTCTTCATAAGTAAACCAACTACACACTAGAGTTCGAATTAATTGTACACTTAAACTAGCGTGTACCCGCGACTTCGTTCGCGTCAAAATTAATAATTTCTAATGGTGATGATAAAGCAAAACAAGAATTTCCATTGACATACAAACTGGATAAAATTTTCTCACATTTGCCAAAAAATAAGCTTTCTAACGTCGAGCAGTTTAAGCAGAATCGTGGTTAATCAATTACTCAACTTTTGGAACACCCTGTATGATTTTTTAAAAATTTCAAAATATGTAAAAAAACAAATAAATTATGCGTGTCCAGGCGTTTTCCCGAAAGATTAACCATTTTTAAAATAACAAATATTGTAATATTTGAGGGGCGTTTTCACCCTGTTGGAATTTGAGATTCGAGAAACCCCTCCTTATCGAACCTCAACCCCACAGTCAGTCCGTTTGCAAAAATCAGCTTTAAACGTCCAGCAGTTTAAGCAGAATAGTGATTACTCATTGGTCATATTTTATGAAACACCCTGTATATATTTTTAAAAATCTTAAAATATGTAAAACAACATAATAAAATATACGTGTTTAAAGAGTTTTTCGAAAAACTCACCGGTTTTTTTAAATAAAAAATATTCTTATATTTCAGAGTAGTTTCACCCCTTAGAATTCGAGTTTCGAAAATCCCTTCTTATCGAACCTCTACACACTAAAAGTCAATCCGTTTTCCAAAAAATCAGCTTTTTTTACGTCAAGGGCTTTAAGCAGGATCGTGATTATCAATGACCAGATTTTTTCAAAACACCCTGTATACATTTTTAAAAAATCTTAAAATATTATTCTGAAAATTTTTCAGAATAAATAAATACTAAATATTGAAACTTAATAAGTAAGTACTGAAACATACAGCGCCATAATATCTCGACCTCCGTCCGTTATGCTCGTAACAGGTTGAAACAGAATGTATCTAAAACAACTGATGCGTTATTCCCCAACCTGTTTCGAACCTCCATCGACAATCGACCGATGCAGCAGCGTTCCTTTCCCACACCGATTATCTCGATCGCCGCCCTGTTATGCTCGTAACAGGTTGAAAAACAACATATCTAAAATGACTGCTTCTCCAACCCGTTGCGAGCCTCCATCGACAATCAACCGATGCAGCAGCGCTCCTTTCCCACTCCTGTTATCTCCACCGCCAGGCGTTATGCCCGATGCCCGCAACTGTTTCATTTTTTTTTTTTTTTTTTTTTTTTTTTTGGTGAGGGGATGGTTGAAAAATCTTTCATAGACGAATAGTGATCATTTCCATGACCATCTCGAGAGAGATGGCCATAGGAATAACCCCTAGACAGTGTGGGACTCGTGTTGATACCCACTAAAAAGTCCACCTCCGAGGAATCAGCCGCCGAAGGAGGTCAGCTATTATTCCTGCTAATATGTGGGGAAGAAAAAAAAGGGGGGTGTGGGGTAATGGGAGGACTATATTATGAGAAGGGGGGGACAAAATTAATTGTCTAGGAGAATGGTTTTAAGATGGGAGCAACTGTTTCAAAAAACCTGCTTATTTTATATCCTATTATTTTTAAGCTGTTGTAAATACGACCATCGACGGTATCGACCGAAGCAGCTACGTTCGCCGCAGCGCTTTCCCCACTCCGTTGTCCGTTGTCTCGCCGCCTGTATCGATGGTTGACGAAATAACATGTTTTCCATCCATACTAGTTGTTTTTTGGAATTGCTTCGAGCAGCATAGAATTTCGTGGTGATGCAGAGCGCCGACTTCGTTTTTCGTTTCACGAGCGGCCGATCTCTACGTGTCGTTATTTTATATCTGTTATTTTTTAGAAGTAGTAACGGTTGCGTTATGTTATTTATAAATAATTGTTATAAAATAACAGATAGTTAAATAACAACCCATCACTAAACTCAGCACGACATTACATGATATACTGCCCCGCATTTTACCTAAATACAATAAACTAGTTTAATCAAATTTGTATTTTCTTAATATAACTTGAGACATAATTTATCGTATTTTCAACAGAATAAGATATTTATTTAGTAAATAGTATTTTGTCAGTCAATCCTTTTTATTTTTTTTTCTACGGGAACAAAATACAGAGCTTCTTGAGCACTTGTTCAATTGATATATTGATGTTCTCTTAATAAGCAGTGTATGAGAATTAATGAACTGGTTTAGTGTTGTCGATTGGTAATAATTTATCAGACTAAGTGACCAATTTTCAAGATAATTGTCGTGAATCATCCCGAATTAAAACTATAATACAGCAAACGACTTTCTTTAAAGCAGAAGGGTATTTAAAGTAGATGTCTATTATTACTAAAAATTTGATTCATGTTACATTTTTTAATACCAAAATGATAATTTCTTGATGTCCATCACATTGTCCTCCCTTTCTCTCTCAAAGGCAGAATATAATTGGCATATTATTTTTCTATATACCGGGTGCGTCTCAAAGTGGCTCACCCTTTATAACTTTTTTATTTTTCAGATAAAAATACGAGATTTGGTTTTCCTAGTATATAACATAAATTAGAATTGATTGGCGTATTCAATTGTTTTCGTTGTTTCTTCGTGTTTCACCGAAAATGATTACAACGTTTGATTTTACCCTTTAAATGACACTCTGTTTAGAATGACATATCATATGTCAACTTTTGACATTTTCGCATTGGGGTTATTTGAAATTGTAACTTGCAGTTCATAACGACAATTTAACTCAAAATACCAAATGTGTGGTCCCAAATTATTCGTAAAAAATGCTGTTTCCAAATATGCTAATGAGCCACCCTTGTTCCATTTGAAAAAAATTGAGATATGATTAAAAATACGATTTGGGCATCTTTTAACCGGTCAGGACAAAACAGGAAAAGCATTAGACGATCAAAACTATTTTTAAGGGAAAATGTCAAAAGTTGACATATGATGTCATTCTATTCAGAATGTCATTTTCTATCGAATAAAGAAGAAATATACCGAGGGTGCCATTTAAAAATCAAATGTAATCATTTCCGGTGAAACAGGAAGTCACCAAAAATAATTGAATCCGTCAATAAATCCTAATTTATGTCATATACTAACAAATTAAATCTCGTTTTTCTATCTGAAAAAATAAAAAAGTTATAAGGGTGAGCTACTTTCGAGACGCACCCGGTATATACTCTGCTTGTATTTTTGCTATCTTCAAAATTTCGAAAAAAAATTACATATGTTCAAACTTAACAATAATTATTTTCAAGAATTTATAATAATATTATGATAATTTTTGTAAGATTTTATTACTTTACTACTACACGATTTACAAATCGTAGAAGTGATACCATTAAATTTTATTGTTATTGGTTGGTATTGTAATGTAATAATTCACCATATTTAATGAATAATATCGTTGTTATAGATTATATTTCATTTTTTAAGGTGGCTATTGGCTTGTTCCACTGCGACCTTTATAGATCTACTGTGCTCCTCCTCTGATCTTTAACGTACATTCTCCATTCCTATCTTTTTTAAAAAGTCTTGGAGACTCAACCCTCCATATTCTTCGTTCTTTGTCAATGGCTTGTCATTGCCTAATTCAAAAAACCGCTATTGCCCTGACTAAAAATGTGTTCTGTTCTTTCTTCTTCTGATTGATAAAATCTGCGCATGACTTCGTTTGTCGATTCCATCAGTTTTAGATGCGTATTGAGTTTGCAATACCTTGTTAGCAGACCCACTGCAGTTTTGACAGTCTTTCTGTCTTTTACTATTAGGTCTGTCATATAATAACTCGCTGCAGCCTTTTGTACTTAACACCACCATTGACGTCGTAAAATCTGTAAAATTCTTAGGGCTTGTTGTAGACAATTCTCTAAAATGGGACATGCATATCGACGTTTTGTCGAAAAAATTAAGTTCTGCCTGTTTTGCATTAAGATCTGTTTCTAAGGAGCTTAACTTGTCAGTGGCTAGAACTGTTTATTATGCACTTTTTGAGTCGCACCTCAGATATGCCCTTCCATTCTGGGGTACCTGTTGTGCGATTCAATTTGACCGCATTTTCAAGCTTCAGAAGAGGGCTGTTCGATATTCACTGGGACTAAACAGCAGAACTCATTGCCAGGACTTTTTTAAAAAATTATAAATATTAACTCTTCCTTCCTTATTTATATTTGAATCCGTTTGCCTAATACGTAAGCATGTATCAGCTTCTCAAGAAAGGCCATCTCACACTTATCCACTCAGGAACGCGGAGCAAGATCTTTATCTACCTACCCCACGCTCAGAGTTAGTTAAAAGTTCAATATTATATAACTCGAAAAAAATGCACAATCACCTGCCATTTGAAATCAAATCCATAACATCATTTTCTTCATTTCGTAAAGCATTGAAATCTTATTTACTAGTCAAGGCTTTCTACGCCGTAAATGACATATTTTAATAATCGAATTTGATCTTGTAAACACTGGTCTAATATTTGCTATTACTATATTTACTATAAACTTACTAAATATTTTTGAATCTTATTTTTATTTTTTTATTCTTTGACATTGTAAACATTTATGAATGTTTATTTTAAACAATAAGACTGACAATGTAATTTGTATACTTGTTTTGTATTCTCTTTTGTTTGCTTACTTTACCTTTGTCTACAAATTGTAAAAATTTTTGACAATAAAGGCATTATTTATTTATGTCATAAATTTTGACGAATCGTCAGCTATGAACTTTTTTGCCTGTTTCTGTCCTGGTGAATTCTTCCATCATTCTGAAGATTTGTTGGCCATCCACTGATTTGTGGCCATTGTTGTAACTGCTTTTGAAGCGCTGCAGAAGGGTTCTGCATGAATTTGTAAATGGCATTGATGGCCCTTGTTTGGCCATTTCATCTGCCCTTTCGTTGTCATAAGTCATCGTTATTATAAGATTGATTTGACATTCGGTTTTGGGTTACACTATTCATTTTCAACAAATTTATTTTACATGTTTTAATTTAGTTTTTAAGCATGTGATGCGGAAACATAATAATTTTATGTTAATGTCAATTGTTGTTTTATGAAAAATTAATAATGACTTTTGTCTCATATTATTATTAATGGCAACAATTCAAATGATTTATGCAAATTGTGTGTTAATTTCATATTAAACTAGGTCACTCTTTTATTTTTTATTGTGTATGTAAACGTTATTACTTTATAAAATGGTGTGGTGTTATTTAGGAGAACTTCTAATTCAAATATTACAACATGAAATAACAATAAATAAGTAGAATTTTTGAATTGTGTCAAACTAGTGATAAATCGGGAGAAACCAGACTTTATGACTCACAAACATTTTGATATAGTAAACTGTGTGTTAAAGGACATTATTTTATTAAACGTGACTCATATCACTGTTACGATTCTTATCAAAAAGACATTTTTTAATAAAATGTGTAGAATGCGCTGAATAATTTTTATTACTTAATTGCTACAATATTTTACTGTATTTAAAGGAGTCCTATATCGTAAATATACTTATCAGATCTGTTGGTATTTTGTTTTTATTGTTGTGGTAGGTTAATTTAATCAATTTTGTCATTAAAAATAAAATCTAACATACTTTGTGTTCGATATAATTGAAGAAGGCTTCAAGTTACCTTAGAAGTGACGATCAGTGATGACATTTTGTATCTAAAATTAATGTTTTTTTTTAAATTCATTGATATGTAGTCATTTCTAAGGTATCTCGACGCCCTTTTTTCGTCATACGCTACTTACAGCTCGTCAAATGAAATTTCTCGAAGAAACACTCCTATCTCCGATAGGTATTTCATTTTGTACGTTATGAATGTGAAAAAATCTATATCTATATAAGTTAGTTCTTATATATTTATTTTTATTACAATTTAGTTTAATTTTAATATCTATATCTATTTATATTTTTTTCTAATTATATTTTTTCTTTTACAGGTAAGTGATGTTCACATCTATGCATCTTCGCACACATTGTAACGTAAGTAATGATTTAAGAAAAATATACTAATTTACAAAAATCTCTTAAAAATAATGAGAACCTTACAGAAAAAATAATTTTTAGTGTTTTATGAAACTGTTGAGTCGAAGTTAATTTGATTTGCATAAATAAATTAGTCGACAAAAATAATAGCCTATCGTTTTTAATTGCCATTACCCATCTGCATTTAGATTGCTTGTATGATATGAGTATTTATATTTGATTCAATTGACATTACTAGCACTCTTGATTAGCGAGTTTTGGTTGTTTTATTAGTAACTTTTATTAAATAACCCGTTACAGCTTATTTACTATAAATCATGGGAATAATAGTAAATTTCACTTGTTAAAAGTTAAAATCTTATAAGTTAAAATTCTTAGAGGTAGAAAAAAAAACAGTAGATAACTTTTATACCCTATTGTTTTTCGAAGTATTCTTCACGAAGAGAAATGCATTTTTGCATTCATTGGAACCAATTCTGAAAGGACTTATTCCACTAGCTGACTACTAGTACCTTTAAAATTGTGTTTTTGAAGGCGCTGACTGCATCCTCTGGGGACAACCTTTGACCATGCAGGTCATTCTTAATTTTTGGAAAAGTAAAAAAGTCCATGGAAAGGACTTAGGTCGGGGACTGTATGGAGGATGGTCAAACAATGTTTTCTAATTCTTCAAATTCTTTCTATAAAGCACTATACACAAGTTTATAATGCTATGGTAATAATAAATTACAACAATTATTGGGTAATCCAAAGGATAAAACACCTCCACTGGAAAGGTCGGGTATTTATGAAATTTCTTGTAAAGATTGTAATCAGAAATATGTTGGGCAAACTAGAAGAAAAATATTAACTAGATTTAAAGAACATTTAGCTCAGATAAGGTATGGTAGACCGGATAAATCTTGCGTTGCCGAACATATTGTTGTTAAAGAACATGGTATAGATCTTAATAATTTAAAATTAATTAAACAAGTCTCAAATTACAGGCAATTAGATGCATATGAAAGCATCATAATTAATAAATGTAAAGATAGTATGAACAGAGTCAACGGTCCAATTCCTTCAAGTTCTTTGTTCCTACTACTCTAGTGGCGGAAATCTAACTGTTACGCTCAGTAGGCTCTGACTTGGTTGGCTAGATTTTGCCACGCCCACTCGGTGCCCACTGAGCGAGTATATAAACGCTCAACTTGTAGATTGTACTTTAGTTTATAATCATCTGCTGATGATGCTAACATGGTTAGCGAAACGCGCGTCCAGTGTAAAAGTAAAAGTGTTTTGGTGTATTGTGGTGATTTAGTGTTTTTATTTTGCTGTATAACATCAAAGGTTCCAACCCTCAACTGTAATCTAGATATTGTAGTTATCTAGAAACTTCTAATGCACGCTCAGCCTGGGACACCCAGTATACACATAATTCTTTTAGTATATTAATATTGAATCATTGTCTCCCATATTCAAACAAACTTTATAATATACTTATTAAAGTCTGATTTAATAGTTTCAGTTGGCGGAAACTATATCTTTTAGTTTTAGGTGTGTACTTAATATTATATTTAGTAAATTTCTTTGAAGTGAAAGGTAGAACTCGTCAAATTAACTTCTTAAGTGATATTTAAAGACGGTTTTTAAGTTAAAAACAACAGTCAACATTTTAAATAACATAGAAGTTATAGATCTTTTCACTATCGATACCATCGGCCATTCTAACGACAATTTAAGTGCCCTCGTAAAAAATTCGATCGTCAAACCAATTCGGTACCGCTTACAACCGTCGTACTTCGCTCTATCTTTCGAAAAAAAAGATCTTTCTCGGTATGGTACCGTCGCAGACAGTACCTTTCGTCGAGTGGTGAAACAGCGCGGCGGCGGGCGGTGACACCACCGTGGTTCTCGTACCTCTTGCGGCGTGGGTACCTCATCCTTTTCGAGGGCATCGGGCATTGTTTGTTCTCGTCATTCCTCCCGGTTCAAAGTACTGTGCATGGGTACGTATGCTACATCTACATAAACGTTTTGTTGACTCGTGATACGGCTTTCGTTACAGCTTGTCGTATACGATAATTGTGATAATTAGCTCTAACGCTATAATATAATTTAAGATTATGATATTAAATCGCCTATACATAGAGAAAACACTATCGTATCTACAAATACAATATATCATTACGCTAAAGATAGACTACTTTCCCCATTGCTCGACTATAACAGTTTTTGAATCGAAATACAGGGTGATCCGAACTTTATTCCGGAAACTTCGGCAGCATAATCTGCAGATAAAAATAAGTAAAATAAGTTCGTATAAATATATGTCATACAATGCTTATATAGTTTCGGAGATACAGGGTGTAGAAGTTTCATTTGTATTTCGATTTTTTTCAATTATTTTGGAAGCAACGTCAATATTTGACGTTACTTCCAAAACAGTTTTTTACAGTTCGGATCACTCTGTATATCATGTTATTGCTTACGGAATATACACTATCACTGTCTCAACTATAGGAATTCATTGGATTCCAATACATCATTTGACGATAACATTAATTGGATTTCAATGGGAGTGTATTTTTGTTGCAAATATTATTATGATATTGAATGAACTTAACCTTGTTTGAAGCAATTTGACTCTGTCGTGAAATTAAATTTTTATTGTTCTTGGCGAGAGAGATTTTACTTTTATGTTTAATTTTATATATCACTATATTTCATTTTATACATTTTTATTATTGTTTAAATAAAGTCTTATATTTGATATAATAATAGACCTTATATTTTCTTCTTCCTTCTTATTAAACCAAAGTTTGCCCAAGGCCACCTAGGCACTTAATAACCATAAAAAAATATCACAGTTTCGACTACTACAGTCCCTAGTTCAAAGTTTTTCTTTTTTCAGTGTGTTTTTCCCACTCTTGTTCGATCGCTGGGTGGTGCAAGTCTTGGCAAAACAGCAATTTGCAATGCTAATTTACTGTCTAAAATAGCGAGAGGAAAAAGATACTGATTTAATAAATATTACAAATAACTAATATTATGTAGGTATACAGTTTACAGAATAAATACTCTTATTATGTATATATTCTGTAAACTTGCCTACATGCATGATGAGTTGATTATGCTAAATTTAACTTACCTTTAGAAACGGGTTAGATGTGACATAGCCGATTCCATATTGTAACATAGCCATAGAACGATTCTAATGAAGCGTTCATCGATTCTTCCGTTGAGAAGATGCGGATTATCCTACTCCATCCAAAAGCACCACAAGTAGTCGAATAACAAGCGTTGGGCAAACGATAGCGTATCATTGAACAAAATTTGCTCCGTTCGGTGCAAACATGACTTATATTTTACATGACAGTTATAGTTTAAGATAGTTACTGTTTGACTCCAGTTTGGTATGAGGCCTCTATACTTACTGTACACGACATAAATTACCTGTTCAACGTGAACGCGGCGGGCGCCAGGGTGGCCGATTTTTGGTATTTTAATATTTTGACCCGTACGCCCGCCGTTTTGCAGTTTGAAAATATATATTATTATCGGAAACAACAATGGCAGACCATTATCGAGCGTTTAACATTGCTGCAGACAGTTTTGAAAGTGGTGAAAAAAAATAAAATTTTGAAAGTAATTGACCAGATCTGCCAGTCATATATCATATATAGGTATTTGATTTATTAGGGTCTTATAAACTTACGTTAATCACGGCAGATGTCTTTGTTGAGTACACACTTCAGCAGAGAACAAAATCTGAACTGCTATCCGATGAGATGTATGTTTATGACGTTCCCTGTTTCACATCAATATGATTTACTCTATCACTGTATTTATAGAAATTAATATTTAATTTAAAAAAAAAAAAAAAAAAAAAAAAAAAAATGATAAAAAGTAAATATATTTTGAAAGAATTTCAAATACCTAGGTATAATGCAGTCAGCAAATAATCATTCAAATATTTATTTGATTTTTCTTTCTTTTGTATTTTATTTATTAGTTTATAAACTCATGTTAATCACAGCAGATGTCTTTATTGAGTACACACTTCAGCAGACAACAAAATCTGAACTACTATCCGGTCAGATGTATGCATAGACTAATAGCTTTAATTATAAAACTCTCATTCGAATATTTGGATGCTCAATGGAACTGGATAACGTATACAACGTCACAAAATGTATAAAGAGCTTGGTGAATTGTTAGCCAAAATCTTAATCAACTTCCATGCGTTCACAGGGTGTGATTTTAATCTGCCTTTAATCGGATTCATCATTTCCAAATTTGTTTTCACCACTTTCAAAACTGTCTGTAGCATTGTTAAACGCGTTGACAATAACGCTGGCTGTTGTGTTTTGGATAATAATAATAATATATTTTCAAATTGCAAAACGGCAGACGTGGTCAAATACATTTAAAATTTTACCAAAATCGATACCTTTTTTTTACCTTGGCGCCTGCCGCGTCCGCCACGTTGTGCTTAGTGAGTCCCCATGTCATGTACAGTAAGTATAGGGGCATCACTGTACAAAACCCTAGGTCTGGTCAAATACATACAGGTAGCCTTTCACCGGCTCTAGGATCCTTAAATACCATTGACTGCTGTAAGGTAAAATTTGAGCAATACGTAACTGAAGTACAACAG
>NW_022145857.1:39666-50413 GCF_002938485.1 Sitophilus oryzae
CGGCAAGATAATAAAAACTGTATAGCAACAAACTAAATTGACTATATTCTTATAGGATATTGCTACAAAAATTCCATAAAATCGGTGAATTTAGTTGGTGATGCTAATTGGAATCACAAAACTGAATGACAAGGATTACAAAGATAATAGAGGAAATTTAAACAAACAGCAATCGATGACTGAATAAATCCTATAATTAATGGACGAAAAAATAAAAAAGAAACCCATTAAAAATAAACAAAAATAAAGCGACATTAAACCTAGAATTAAAATTGCAAAAAAGGAATATGGAGACAAGAAACAATTTTACAAGAAGAACATTAACAACAACATTAAGAAGAAGATCAAAGATATAGTACATATGTATGTATATGTATGAAGTACACATATGTATGTTGTTTTAAGTACAAAAAAACTAGCTGAGCTATACAAAAAATCACCTCTGTGAGAATATCCTATAAAATACTAGAACAAAATTTTAGGGAAAATTGATTTGGATTTAGGAATGAATTGTTATTGCAGCAATTTATTGCAAAGATGCTTGGACGTAAACCAGTAAATGCAAACATGTTTTATAACTACCAATAAGGGATTCTACCTACCAATAAATACTTATTGGCTAATAATATAAATAAATAATAAATAATAATATAAAATATTTATATTATATAGAGATATAGGGATATCAGGATAAAATCAATCTTATAAATAGAAAGATACTATACAAAAAAATCGAAATTCATGTAGAAAGTTTGAAATTAAAAAGAGGCGTTAATTGTTTAATCTGTATCCGGAAGACGTAATTGCTAGTATATTGGAAGCTCAGAATATAGTAATTAAAAAGTAGGTAAATGGTACAGCAACATGGTACAATAGTTAACTTAAGATAAGTCGGTCCTCCTAGATAAATGATGGATTAATATCAAACCAAAGAAAACTGTAGACTTTGGTATTAGTCTGCTAATACTTTAGCCTATATGACATGGTATTTGTACAGGATGTTCCACTAAGAATAGCTCTCATCCAATGGCGTAACTATCGATGTGCCGTGTGTGCGAAGCACACGAGCCCTGGCTCTCGAGGGGCCGGACCGCCATTTCCATACTTTTCACATGCTATCGCGAATCAAGCAGAATCCTTCTGTTTCTGATGAGGATATATCTTAAATGGGTCAGGTTCTATACCTTAAATACCCCGATGATATTGCCTATACGATTTCTTCTCAATTACTCTCCTTCAGGCAATGTTTCCGAAATAATTTGTATGAAATCAATTGCATTTTTGAACTCACTGAATTTATTTCAATTAAAAACTTTTCATCGTCTTCTAGTTTCAGCGAGAATTTAACAGCGTGTCATATTTTTCTCACCATACCTGTTTCTGTGGCCTCGGCTGAAAGATCTTTTTTCAAATTAAAGCTTGTCAAAAATTATTTAATAAATACTATGGGCGAAAAAAGGTTATCAGCTTTGGCAGTTATTCCAATAGAAAATGAAGTTGCCCGTACAATAGACATTGGTAATATTGTGTCAACTTTCGCCCATGCTAAAGCAAAGAAGAAAGAATTTTAGCATGTTCATGTTCCTATTTACATTGCTGATTTTAATTGAGTTAGTTTTGTTGTTGTTTTTATTTTTTTTTTATTTATTTGATATTTTATATTTTTTGGGTTACATATTCTGTGTTGCAGTAATAAATAATACTATACAAAAATTAATTTGATAATGTTATTTCTAACCTAAAATATGAGTGCATATTATTCAGATTAGTACATAAGTATTGAAATATGTAGGTGTAATAGGGGGCTCGGTAAAATTTTTGCACACAGGCCCGTGAGTCTGTTGTTACGCCACTGCTCTCAACTGTATCTTGGAAAGTATTATAAGTAGAGCCTGCGGAAAAAATATAAGTCATGAGAAATTGCTGGAAATTATTTTCAAGTTTCTATAACGGCCGCTAGAGAGCGAAACTGCTATGGCAAATATAAGAGAATGGAACTTTTACAGAATGTTTCCTGGAAAGCTGGTTCTATAAATAAACGAATCATAATCTTCAGAACATTTTCGATTGTTTTTTGTTTGAACCATTTTGCCCAATCTGCCAATATGAAGTGTAGATCTGTTAGGTGTGAAGTAGTGGAAGGTTAGGATCTGTTTTTATTTAAATGTAAATAACTCCGGACTGGTTAATCGCAATTCAACATAGGGCTTTTTTAAAAGAGCGTTACTTACTTTATACAAAAAATACCATATAAAGAATAATAATATGCATTTGAGAGTAGACCGTAGGGTGTGCTGTCTTAAAATTAAAACATTGCCGTGCGTTTTTCAAAAAAAAAAATAATGCGGCAGTATGTGTAATTGTACCTGATAGCACAGAATATCTAGCTACGCAACAGAAAAATACTCGAAATGAAAGAGCTAAAATTGCACAAATAGAATACTAGATGGCGCGACAATATCATAATCAGAATAATATAGCTAGAAATTTTGAACTTTCGGTTTTGGATCGACGGCTCGTCGACGGCCTTATAGCTCGGCTAAATTTGCACAGTTAAGCCAGATTCAAAAAGACTTGAATTGGCATCCCATTCTTTTTATTGTGTATAATGCAGTATGTGTTTCTTTTCTATTCTTCTTCCCTTGTCAGATACACTTATATTAATTATTATTCCTTTGGCTATTAAAATAGTTTTAAGTATATTATTACAAAACATATACATTTTTAATATACACTATACCTTATAATGTTAAGTAAGAAAATACCTTTAATTACTTTAAAAAATTAATAAATATACAGGGCGATTGATAGTGATATTTATTAATGCTGGAACGTTAGTATTGAAATATAAAGTTTAATAATAATGAAATAATTTATTAAAACCCGGGAGGTACCGTCCCAGACATAATAATGTCCGTTGTCACACGGCGCAAACTCAGATCCCTGCCGTGCGCGACGTTGCGACATTACGAGGATTCGCGTCCCTCTGCTACTATGACATTACGGGACCCTGGGCAGATCCTGCCAAGCAACATTAACGGGCCTATCCCCTTGGGCGCTTCCTCAAGCTAAGCAGTACTAACTCTACTGAGAACAGAAATTCACTAATCCACCTAAAGCTACGTGGCTATCATTAACTAATTAGGTACTTTATAAAAGGACTATCCACCTCTCTCTCTCTCTCAGTACAAAAAAATGTTAACTGACTAAAAATACTATAATAACAAATTTCTTCCGTTTGCCACGTTATTTATATAGACCTAGGTAGATTTTAAAAAGTGACACGGGTACAATTAATAATATTAGTTCGGCATAAAAGTTGCTGTCACGACATCGAACAACAAATTAAAATACGTAAAATAAATTAAAATTATTAATTAAACAAATCTTTTGATAAAGAAACGCAAGTATATACCAAATTTGGGGCCCAATCAGACTCCAGGAAATGATATCATAATAGTGTACTATATTATGGTACCACTCGATATACTTTGTAAGGTACCATAATATTGCAATGTCACCGAAGATCCGTAGTATACAAAATTTAAGAACAATCGAACGCCATGAAATGGTATCGTAATATGGTACTATATTAAGGTACCACTTATATACATCATAGTACCATCATATTACAATGTCACCGAAAATACGTAGTATCCCAAGTTTAAGCCCAATCCCGAACGCCATGTATTTAATGTAATATTTAATAATATGTGTACGCAAATGATATCTAACAAAACGTATCAATATATATCAAAATATTCATGATCTAATTAATTAATAAATTCACGACACTTAGTGAGATGTACTCGCCTAAGCTTTCTGCTTTATCACTGCACTAACTAACTAATTAACTTGGCTTTAACTGACACATTCATTCACGCCACCGTACCAGTTGATATGCTTCTATGGTACCATAATAACAATGCAATGTCATCAAAATACGCAAGTATATATCAAATATAGGCTCAATCGAAACGCCAGGAAATGGTATTGAAATATGGTACTATATTAAGGTACCATTTTATATGCATCATAGTACCATCATATTACAATGTAACCAAAGATACGTAGTATAACAAGTTTAAGCCTAATCGTACGCCAGGAAATGGTATCGTAATATGGTACTATATTGTAGTACCTCTTATTATGCTCCATGGTACCATAATATTACAATATCACTGAAGATACGTAGTATCCCCAAATTTAAGCCCACCGAAGCCATGTATTATAATATGGTACTATATTATAGTTACCAGATTATATGCATCATAGTACCATCATATTACAATGTCACCGAAAATACGTAGTATACCAAGTTTAAGCCCTATTGCCGCCATGTACCTAATATTGCTATGTCATCAAATATAATACTTTGATTATTTGGTGTTTTTCTATTATCATTTCTAATGTTAATCATTTAAATTCATTCTATATCCTTGGAATTGTGTGGCTTAGAGACACAGTTTTTCCGAAAGCGAATTTCGGTCAATAACCCCATAAAGTCACCCTCTCGGCAGTTAACGCGCTCGTTGGGGGTGTCTGCCCAACCTTAAGACCAGCCGACAACCGACGAATGATTTATTTCAGCTGGATGCCGCTGCTTCGTGTCGGAGATGGTACCATGATATTACAATGTCACTGAAGATATAGTATACCAAGTTAAAGCCTCAATCGAACGCCATGTATCGTAGATATAGTACTATATTATGGTATCACTTGATATGCTTGAAAAAACGGCGTCCAGTTGGCTTATGGAAGCGACGATCGATGACATTTCCCATATAAAATTTACATATAAAATGACAGCGGGATATTCATTTCATAGCTATTCGCTAACGCCGTTTTTTCCCGATTATAAGATATGAACTTGAGTATGAACACAATCGAACGTCAGGAAGTGGTAGAACTATAATAATAGTTCTGTAGAACAATCCTTATTATATTGTCGCCGAATTACAGTATGAAAATTCAGGATTTAATTATACAATCAAACGTCAGGAAGTAATTGTAATTTAGCTCATAAGATTTAATTCCAACTAACATGGCAAAGCTGAAAAAAAAAGCTCTGATCTATTTTAATATGTTTTAAATCAATTGCTGAATCTTCGAATATGACACCATAAAAGACCAAAACTTTATAGTAACTTTTCAAAGTAGGGGTTACCAAATGTAAGTGCTACCATAATGATGTAGCAAATTTGAAGGTAGGCTTTATCAGGAAGTATTTATGATATGAATTACTCGCAATGAGTAACACTGCACAAAATTCTTTTTTAAATTTTGTTTGTAGAAAAAACTGTTTTCTTTTAAATTTATTGCCCTCTATTATGTAGTAGCGAAACTACCACATCAAAATATCTGATTTGGAGACAGGCTTTTAAAGCCTGTCTCCTTTTGCTTCCTACAATTTTATACATGTAACGAGGCTTCTGTTGCGTAGCTAGATATTCTGTGCTGATAGTAAAAAGGAATAAAAGCTTTAAAGGTCAGCTTTGCATTAATTTTACAATGCTTCAAATTGATTAAACAAGCAAATACATTTTTTATGTCACTAAAATTTATAAGAAATTTGACATTTTGGTACGTATATCTCCAATACTAATTGATATTGAACATATTCAACAAAATATTTCTAATATCACTTTGATTATTTGGGGTTTTTCTATTATGATTTCTAATGTTATATTATTTAAATTCATTCTATATCCTTCGAATTGTGTGGCTTATGGTGGGTTCATACAGCCAAATAAAATAAAATAAGAATAAAATAAAATAAAATAAGAAAGTTGGTTATATGGGATACCGTACATGCGTTCATACAGCCAAATAAAATTACAAATAAAATAAGAAGTCCTTATCTTTTAACTTCTTGTTTTATTTTACGTGAAAACGGCTTTGCGCAAGCTTAATTCTAACCTACAAATATTTTCAGTTTGGATTTAATTTATTTTATAATTTCACATAAGTAATATTTATAATATAGTAGGCAACGAATAAATAAATATACTATAAATAGTAAAATTACTATAAACAATCGTAAAAGTTAACTTTTATCCAGCTTTATCGTACAGCGCATGAGCAAATATATATTTCTTATTTTATTTTATTTGACTGTATGAACGCATACAAATAAGAATTCCTTATTTCTTATTTTATTTTATTCTTATTTTATTTTATTTGGCTGTATGAGCCCACCATTAGAGACACAGTTTTTCCAAGAGCGAATTTCGGTCAATAACCCCATAAAGTCACCCTCTCGGCAGTTAACGCGCTCGTTGGGGGTGTCTGCCCAACCTTAGGACCAGCCGACAACCGACGAATGATTTATTTGTTTTTCGGATGCCGCCGCTTCGTGTCGGAGATGCAAAGTGTCAACAAATGTCTCGGTGGTTCGGCGGTACGTTTAGGCCTCAATCGCACCGAAAAGTCGAAGAGATTTGTTCAACAAGGCGTTCTGACTGGAGTGGTTTTCGAGGTGATAAGAAGGGAGGGCGGTTTAATGCGTTCCACGTCGTAAAATATTATGAAGTGTCAGTTTTTTCGAGAGTTCTGATTCAGCGTGAATGGTCACGAGGTTTAAATATTTAAACAGATATCTGAAGAAGAAGGTAGAAAATAAGAAGGTATTTCAAGATCAAGAACTTAGAATTGTTGAAGTAAGACATCTTTACGCGCGCTGGGAGGAAACATTGAAGGCCGTGACACACGATACACGTCACGAAAAGTGGTAATGATCGAAAAAGTGGCCAGCCAAAGCGTAAAGTTGAGATGGGTCTTTGGAGCGTCGTGACCATAGACAAACTAACAAAAGCAAGACTTTTCAAAGGATTGAGGAAGTCGAATTATTGTTTTTGCTCTGGCCAGTTGAGTCAGAAATCATCGCGCAGTCGCACTCGTCAAACCTAACCTAAATAAAACGAAAAACGTTTTTGCCTTGAACGAACTGTTGAATTCCTGATTTTGCATTTTGTTTGGTTATTACTATTATTTTATTAGCGTACAAAACGAAAACAAATAATTTAATACATTTTACATTTATGAAGAACATAATAATTACTGTGATTATACATATTATTGTGATTACATCGCTAACGTAGACAAAACGAAGGTCCTACAAATTGACTGTAAGTTATAAGAATCTCTATCTTTTTAATCTTTTTATGATTTGAATTTTCGTGCTTTATATTTTATAATAGACTCGAAATGTTAATATTTTTGCAAATTCTTGTGAAAATGTGAAGTTTATGTTTTTGTTTTATATTTGAAAAAGTTGTATATTTTTAAGATGTTTCTTGTTGTTCCTATTATTAATATTATAACATACATAATTATTTTTTTGTACCTTTTGAAGAATGCTTTTATTTCGTTTACCATAACTGTTGATTTTTTATCATCTTTTTTGTTATTTTAATAAGAGGAATACGTTTTCGTTTATTTAACTTTTGTTTTTATATCTGTTATGTCCAGAAATTATTGTTTATTTTACCGATGGAAATAAATTTGTTTGATTTTAATAAACGCTTTTTAATTAAACATCCTTGTCTAAAAGGCTACTACAAAATACACAATCCATAAGTAAACCGTCCTCGTCTAAAAGGCCAGTTGACGCAAGCGCGGTAATAAACTCTTATCAAACTTGTTACCGTTTTGCAGTACAGCGTTGACGCGTCTTGCTTTTGTTAGTTTGTCTATGGTCGTGACTCGGGCCCTATGTGAGCTAGTGGGCCGAAACTCGGAATGTAGATGGTGCACGTAGAGCCCCCTCTTTTCATAATATTTTGGCGATGTTTCACTATGAAACACCATCATCAATGGCGAGAAAATCGTCCAATTTAAATAAAATTTGGTATGTCGATAGATTTGACCAAGACCAACTTGACCGTGTATGACACGTTTCACTGTGACAGTTTTGACGCGAAAACGTCAAAAATTGATCTTTTCCTATCGCGCCCAATTTGGTGGGTAGGCTATGTACACGGTCCCACCCTGCAAAGTTGGATACGACGTTTCGTTTACATGTTTATCAGGGTGGGACTAAGGATTTGATATTGAAAAATGTGGTTCGATTTTGACTTAATTGGGGACGGGCTACACGATGACGCTTTTGACGTTTCGAACCGTTCGAACCGATGCCTTTAAATGGGTGATATTATTAGGATTTTTCTCTTAATTATGGGTCGAATGGAACCAGGTGGATAGATACAGCACGTGGATAGAGAGAGGTACCCGAATGGGGTCGTTAGACGGACAGACGGTCACTTTAATACAATTTTTTTGAAAGTGAACCAAATTATTTTTTAATTTATTACTTTTCAAAATTTATAAATAAACTACATTTTTTCAAACTTGCCTTTCAAATAATTTATTTAATAGTTGTTAGTAAGAAGTTCCACTTCAAATATGCGCACACAGTGCACACACAATTTTTTTTACTTGGCTTTTTTCTATGTTGTCGAATTAGGTTTAAAAAAATAAGATTGATTGACTGGGAATATATAATTGTCAAAGATAAAAAAAAATTTACACGGTCAGCCTGGGGGACGGCAACCAATGCCGCCTCCTTCATTTTGACTTTTGACTCCCCTGAAACTTGGTTGTAGAGAAAGCAATAATATTAAATTTTACTAATCAAGAGGAAATTCTATAGGCTATATTGTCAATATTAAAAAAAAACAGACAAAAAATATTTTATATATTAGAAAGTTTGGCGTAAAATTTTCAGGTAAGTATAGATCATCTAAAGTATATAACTAATATAGTGTTGATTTCAGTATAATTCTTATTATGTTAAGTGATCTGAAAGGAAGCCAAAAATGCAATAATATACACGGTGTTCCACTTTAAAAAAATCATCGCAATCTACTCACTTTTTGAGCCACCCTATAGAAGTTAAAATATTTTCCTGAAATGCATCTTCGTACATATATTAAATTTGCATTTAAACAAAATTCTCAAGTTTTTTATTCTAAGACCTACAGATGCCCGATGCACTATTGCCGGACCCTGTATTGTCAAGAAATATAACTGACGCCCATGCCCACGTTTTGAACTAAACAGCCTCTTTAAATTAAAGAAGTTTTATGTAGGTAATTAGTAATTTCGATTAATTCAAGCAGAAAGTAACTTAAAAATAAATATTTTTAAAGGAACGGAGGGTTCAGTGCGAACACAATTACAGATATATAGCTATTAAGATATCTTACTAAGTTGCTAAGTTCAATGCAACTCTATAGGAGCTGCAATCCTGACGGCAATATTATTCAAATTCAAATCAGTGGCTAGAGGTAACACATCTGTGTGATAATGTGCGAAGGCTTTATAATCTTGGTACGAGGCTCTCGACATTCCGCCCGTGAACTCACCCAACTAATACCAACTTAGCGTCAACGTCCAACGGAATAAAAACGGTTATTATCATCATCGCATCGCCCAGGGACAGACGCGGCTCGTACGCAGAGAATCTCCATTGTACACTTGTTAAACAGAACCGTCTAAACATCGGCATTGCGGACATACCGCATAAAAATGTCAAACACGTCAAAAGATAACGACTGCGTTCGGAATTGCCGGTAAGTCGCAACGTCGACAGATAAGCAGGCGGAAAATGCGATTGTCATGCCGGTCGTCGTCCATTTTCTTATGAAACAGGGACGTATTATGCTTATTAACTAATAGTATAATAGTAGTTTAATAAACATTGTTAGTAGTTGTTTCAGCACCGTTTTAAAATATATATTTAAATCATAGACCAAAAGTATATTAACTCTTATAAACTTAAACAAACTTGTTTTTTAGGACATTATGGTTATCCATAGTCGTTTGTTCATCATCATCATAATGGAACTATCATCTAGATTGTGTTATTTGATATAATCACTATGGGCGTAGCTAGGTTTTAACGTCAAGTCAGTTCCAAAATCTGTTTTACGTTATAAGTACCCCAAAAATATACTATCTTAGATACTATATAGAATGTAGAATGTAAAATGAGAGGCAGGTGGGTTAATCACCGCGACCTTAAAAATCAATTGTGTTCAACTTTCTTGAGTTATTAGTTATCATACAGTCTATAACTCATCATACATGGGGATTTTTCTGTTGTAGGGGGGCAGAGTATTTTCCATCCTCCTCTGACAACAACAGTTCGTCCTTCGAGGAGTGGACAGCCTGGTTGGGGTTTAGTCCTCCATGCCCTTCACAGTCGCGGAGCTTGTCTCCGTCCTCCGTCTGAGGTACCCTTGAGGTGGAGGCTGAAGGATCTGTTCTCCATTTTCTCTACCTCTTTAACTTGGTCTCTTCTTGGATCATATCGGTGTTGTCCCGGATCTATAATAGGATTTGAAATCAATTCCTACTGTCAGGAGATGACCATGGCCCTCCTCCCTCAAGTTGACGACTAACCAACTTGATGTCCTTTAATAGATTTCTGGCGGAGCTAGTGACATACCGCAACGGTTAGCCGGTCCACTTCTACAAAGCCTCCCATAAAGGACGAAAAGAAAAGAGAATACAATGAATTGCCCCCTGGTGTTCCAAGGTTGAGACCAGTAGAGGATATACTTCTATCTAGCCACGCATCCCTTTGACCTGGTCCCGCCATTCGTAGGATTTATGTTTATCGTGAGCTTGTCTCCTTTTGTTCCGGGCGCCAAGACTTCTCATACCCTCTACCCATGATTCATGACCACAGACAGTAGAGGGGATATGATGGACAGGGTAATCCCATCCGGCATCGTTATACGTC
>NW_022145857.1:53242-219132 GCF_002938485.1 Sitophilus oryzae
TTTTTAGAAAGATAAGAATAATCTAACACCATATAAATCATGAATATATTAAGGTATATATCGAATGTGTAGGTAGGACCATTCTACATGTGTGTGTATTGCTGTACTTGAAAGAAATCCGCTCCGGTCTTTAGTCACTTTATTCACCACCACTCTGGCCCTTATACACCTTTGAGCTCATGGGCTGTCATTATGGTTCATTATACATGGCGCGGGTGTGCGAGGAGTTTAATTGTAAAGAGACTCTACACAAGCGTAATGCGTATCAGTCGAGTAGGATCCAGTTTTCGGAGGGACACCCATTTTCTAATCTATGATAGGATACTGAAAAGTGGAGTCGTGCTAAGGTTGCCCCCGTCGCCGGCCCTAGAGTGGGGTCATGAGAGCCTTGCTGAGCATTTGTGGGATATTTTTCCATATTGGCTTTAACATATAAAAGATTTTCCAATATATAAAGATTTGAGACGGTAAAAGTCACGTAGATTTATGAGTGGAAAACGTCATAATCATCTACCCGTAGTATTGGTACCCCTGCAATCTTCCGCACAACTCGCACAGCCTCCTTGAACGCGCGAAAAACCCGCTTGGCGCTCACTTTGAGAGTGACACAGCCACAAAGCTCGTAGTTAGCGTATGCGCACATCCTTACGACATCGAATAAAAAAGAGCGTAGTAAGCCGTCCGCAATACGCAACAGGAAACAGTACCTGACAAATTACGCAGAACGAAGAGCGCGCTTCTTAGCTTCTTGCATAGTTGCTCAACATGAGCATTCCATCGCATTTCACTGTCCAAAAAGCCGCCGTAAAAAATGGTCAGATTCGCTGGAGAAAGAGCACCAGGCACACTCCTCAAAGAGAAAATTACACGATTTGTTTTGAGATATTTTAAAACCAGGTTAAGTTATTTCCGAACCAGTCAGCCGCCCTCGCTTGGGCGTCATCCGCGCCTCCCTCTAGGTCTTTTAGTTCTTTTCCTCTGACCGAGATCGCTGTATCATCTGCGAATAAAACGTAGTGGTCGTCACGTCGGATATGTGGTAAGTTGTTATATAAATCAAAAAAAGAGTAAAGAGCCAGTACTGTATGCCTTGTGGGACATATGCCAGGAGCACACTAGAAACGATCCATAGTTTAAGAGGTCTTGGGTTCGACCACACACCATCAACAACCACCCTCTGTATTCTGCCCTCGAGTCGGTAGGCACAAAGGGCAGACACTACCTCAACCAAATCTTATAATAGTCGAGTTTTTTTAATGAGCAACTCGTGAGACACATAATCGAAGGCTTTACTTAAATAGCAAAATACCGCGCCAGCATGTTCCTTACCCTCAAAGCCATCCAAAGTGGATGACACGAGGTCCAGAATAGCCAGCACAGTGCCGCGTCCGGACCTGAAGCCGAAATGTTGGTCGTTCAGTCAATGAAATTCTCGCATCTTAAAGGAATAACGCCATTCTTGAGGCCATACATTTCTCAATGATTTTTGAAAAAACAGGAAGCTGTGAAATCGGACGATAATTAGATATATCATTCTTGTCCCCTTTTTTTTGTCGATACGGGTACACAGCCTCACTTGAGACAACTATTGGAATAAATGCAATTCCTAAAGCAACAAATAATTATTTTGTTAGCGGTATAAGGATAAGCTCCCTTATCATCTTTATAATCCTAACACTGAACCCAAATTTGTCACGCGAATCTTTATTCCTTAAGTTAAGTATTACGTTCCTGACCTCATTAAAACCTACATCTCCGAACTTGAATTCCTCATCCGGCAGATGAGTAATCCGAAATGGAATATCTGTGGTGTACACACACACCCGGACCGCAGAGAGCGAGCTCACACACCACACGATTAAATGTGCATCGGGACCAATGTCAGTTTGGCGATTTCGTTTCTGAGAGACAAGATGTAAATGTTATTACCAGGTGTGTGGTATTTCATCTTCCTTCATAAAGATTTTTGCGAGAGAAAGTCGAATATTAAAGCACTTAGCAAAAGACACACCACGCAAAATTTCATTCAAAATTCAAAATATAATTAAAAAAAAAAAAAAAAAAAAAAAAAAAATATTGTTATATATATATATGTATATATTTTTATTTTAAAAAAAGACTTTTTGAAGCACTTTTGTATAGATTGTGCCCAATGAACTTACTTTAGATCTAAAAATACGTAGTAGTTCTATGTCACGGAATATGGAACAATCTTGTATATTTTCGACTGAAAAGTGTATTAAATGTGTGCCATCAATGCGGAGGTGCGTGACGGCTGAGAAGACTGGATAGTTTTTCTTCATTATTTTATTAAATAAAAAAAAAAAAAAAAAATATAATTACTTACAAGAGTGGACATACAACTTGCAACGTAGAGAATAAATAGATATTTTTTTTTTTTTTTTTTTTTTTTTTTTTTTTTTTTTTTTTTTATTTTTGTTTAGAAAAACATAACAATCTAAAATTGATTAGAGCAAATAAATCAGGCTATTTACAATCGAAATATTTCGGAATCTAGGTTAGTTCGATGGTACAGATACCTGCACAGGCTAAAATCGAAGTGTTTACATTATCGTCGTACTATACGGGATTAAAATATTTTATTGCCAAAAAAAAAAAAAAAAAAAAAAAAAAAAAAAAAAAAAACATGAAAAAAAAATCCTATAAAATATCACATAACTGTGTGTTCCAATTTTGGAAGGTGTGAAAATGATCGATTTTATTCTATATAATAGTGGAGTGCCCAGAGACTTTTACCTCGGAATTCAATTTATTGTGAATGTATTAATATGAAACCTTCTGTATTGTCTTTTAGAGATAAAATACTAAAATTTTTACCCATTTATTTCGTTGCTTTTATTTTTTTATTTTAGTAAATTCTTAATTAATTTAAATTTTTTTTGATTCTTAATTTTATTCGTATTTAGTGAAGTTTATTGACAGTAGATGAAGTGAACACGGACCTACTCTTGCTATCATGCGTAATGGGCATTTGTATACTAAGTATGGTGTGTTTATCTTTAAAATAGAAGCAATGAATTTAAATGGGTAAACAAAATTGTTAACAAAGGTAGCAAAAATATTAAATAAAAAAAAAAAAAAAAAGTATTTTTATCAAATTCCTTCAAAGTAACTGAATTCCGAGGTTTGTATCCCACAAGGGCTTTAGGCACTCCACAAAACATTTTAACCGAGATAAAAGACTTAAGAAGTTAACACAGGCAGTTGTTGCCGCATGACACTTCCTCGCATATGAACTCATAGGCGCCGCTCACATTAATATCATAGCATTAATCTGTTTTATATCTAGAGGCATTCGATTTTTTTTAGTAAGAATCTATCATGCTGATCACCGCCGCCGCACGCGCTGAGACGAGTGCGCACGTTCCGCGCATCGGCGTTGGTTACCTACATCTCTTGTCTATGCACAGACGCCAGTACAGTCTGATTCTTCATTGTATACGTTGTTTATTGAGTGTTTAAGATGCCTCCGACAATCGTGAGCCCCGCCGATTGTGAAGTACGGGCTGTCATACGATTTCTTAGTGCTAAAGGCGTAAAACCGATCGATATTTATTGTTAGATCTGTGAAGTTTACGGACAAAACATTATGAGTGATGGAATGGTAAGGAAATGGGTGAGAGAATTTAAAGATGGCCGCTCAAATGTGCATGATGAAGAACGGAGTGGGCGTCCTTCGGATGAAGATTTGGTGCAGAAAGTGGACGAAAAGGCGAAAGAAAACAGATGCTTAACAATTTCATCATTGTGCGACTATTTTCTCAATGTTTCTCGTAGTGGTTTTTATCTCGCATTGTGACCGAGAACTTGAATTATCGGAAATTGTGTTCACGTTTGGTTCCGAAAATGTTGACAGATTTGCACAAAACCCAACGATTAGGCAGTGCATTGACTTTCCTTGAGCAGTACCAAATGAAGGTGCAAAGAATTTTTTTAGACAAAAATTGTTAGCTGGTGAACGAAACCATGGGTGGCCTACGTCAAACCAGAATCGAAACAACAGTCCATGGGATGGCGACATTCATCATCAACCAAAACAGTCAAGTTTAAGCAAACAATTTCTGCCCGGAAAATCATGTGCCCAGTTTTTTGGGACAGAAAAGCAGTATTACTAGTGGAGTTTCTGCCTCGTAATGAGACAATCAATGCGGCATCTTATTGTGAGACATTGAACAATCTGGGCCGTGCAATCCAAAACAAAAGTCGTGGCAAGTTGAGTAAGGGTATTGTTTTGCTGCATGACAATGCCCGTTCACATGTGGCTAATCGGACCAAAGATCTCATCAAACGTTTTAAATGGGAAACTTTAGATCATCCTCCATACAGCTCTGATCTGGCGCCCAGTGACTACCTGTATTTATTCCTGCACTTGAAGTAACACCTGGGCGGTCAGCTTCTTCAAGACGATAACGAAGTCAAAACAGTTGTGATAAAGTGGTTAACCAGTCAGGCGGTAGAATTTTATGAGGAGGGTATTGAAAAACTGTTGCCACGTTATGACAAGTGCCTCAATATTCACGGAAATTATGTAGAAAAGTAGATTAAGGTACAGGCTTTCATGTAAAAATAAAATTATTGCGATATCTTTGCACGTTTTTTTTAATTCCAAAACGGTACTTACTTAAAAAACATGCCTCGTACATACCAGGTTCATGTAGATACGTGTTATGGCTACATACATTCTATTTATCAAATAACCTGAGTATTTACTCCAATAAAGAATTCAACCCATTTCGTATGTTAATTGTCCCATTGTAATGCACGGCGAGAGACTCTTTTCATCTCTCATCGATAATCATCCCATAGAAAAGGGTGGTTTCAGTCTCGATTTCCACTTCATTCGAGCCGGTGCATTCCGAACCATTATGACTAATGAATGTGAAATCGAAACGGAGAAACAATGTATATTGATCTCAGCGCCAGAGCGTCGGCTGATTGATCGATGGGTAGAGGAAAAGCGTTGGTAGTGTTGGTGTTTAATTGCAAATTGCAAACAATTTGGAATGCGGTTCGAAAATATGGATGATTGAAATTGAACGGAAAATGAGAGATTTGTCTGTTTAGAATTTCATGCCGTGTAGGTTGGTTCAGCATGTTGAACAGGCGATAAATTCATTCTTGTAGTCTAAAATCTCATGGTAAGTTTTTTCGGTAACTGTTTTGGCCTATACCTGGTGCGTCTCAAAAGTGGCTCACATCTATAACTTTGTTTTATTTTTTCAGATAAAAAAACGAGATTTGGTATGTTAGTGTATGACATAAATTGGGATTGATTGACGTATTCAATTGTTTTTGGTCACTTCCTGTCTCATCGGAATTGACTACAACTTTTGATTTATAAATGACACCCTCGGTATATTTTTATTATATGTTCGTTTTTACTTCATAAAATGACATATCATATGTCAACTTTTGACATGTGAAATTTTTATTTTTTAAAATTAATCATAAATTTTTCTGCGAAAAAATGATGATAAAACAGTTTCTGTTGAACTTTTGGCACAAAAACATTTCAAATTTATGATTTCAATCTAATAACAATTTAGTCAACATATTTAATTTATGTCAATTATGATAGGCATTCTTCTTTCTAAAGTGCCTATCCTCTTTAGATGTTGGCTATCACATTGGTCCATATTACTTTGTTCACTGCCTTTCTGAACAAAGCTGTTGACGTCACTCCGATCCATGTTCGTAGATTTCGCAGCTATGATATTCGTCTGCGTCCTGCTGATAGATCTTCCCCTGCAGTATGACTTGGAGTAGGCGGTATTTCTCGTTCCGCATGATGTGTCCGATAGGTATTGATGGTATTGATATAGATATTGTAACGTTTTTAGTTCGTTACATGTCTTTTTTATATATAATATATGATGTCTGGCCTATCATCACCGGATTCCGTATCGTTCAGGCCTGATAATTTATTTGGCACGCTTGGCGTAATTTTTACGTTCCGCTAGTGCCCACCGCTGCTATTCGTTTCAACTTTTCTGTGGAGGCGCGCGCTGCCAAGATCCTTGTCATATGCCAAGGCGCCTCTCCTCTGCGGGTTTAACCTCATTTGATTTTTGGCACACACGAGGTTGCAAATCCTGACTTTCACATTAAATTCATGCTATAAGCTGCACACACACCTGGCCATGTCGAAGCTAACAGGTAAAGATGAGTTACTATCTTTTATAGATTCGAATAATTATTATTGAATATTTTGCTACGTAAGAGTTTTGGATTGAACCACCTTAACTCGTATTTATATTTTGCTGACACGTTGATGTACTTTTGCTGTTGTCCTCCGGAATGTTAAATGGAAGAAAGGACAGTTTCTTTTGTTTATTATTGAGCCCTCGGAAGTGTTTCGAGGTAGGTTTATTTTGTTTATTAGACCTTGTTTGGTTTTTTAAACAAGAGTTTTGTATTTTTAGGGTCTTATGGACGGACTGTGTCCCAGGTTATGGTCCAAGTTACGGACATTATCCAAGGTCCTAGTAGTATCCAAGGTACGAGTAGTGTTCCCCTGTACCGTTTTCTTATGGACGTACATTATCTTATGGACGGACTGTGTCCAAGGTATGGGCAGGTGTCCCATATCTATGTATTGATTCCAAGGTTATGGTCCAAGTACGGACATTATCCTATGTACGGACTGTGTCCAAGGTAACGGGTAGTGTCCATATTGCCACAGTACGGATACAGCGTAAGCCCCATGCTGCTTCGCTCCCACATCTAAGCCTAGTCAGTAGCTACGACTGTATTGATTCACGGTGTCCTCATTCTGGCCTCTTTTGTTTTTTTGGCCAACAGGATCGCCGACAGACAGTACAGAAATGAACGCACCTCACCCTGTTACTGTTTGAAGCAAGATTACATAAAGAACAACTAAGTGTAGATTTAAGTTCTAGTTTTACATTTAACATCTAAACATTTTCAGTCTTAAACAATAACGTATATCTTAAGTAATATCGTAGAGACTATGTTTGTTGGTTAATTTGTTTAAGCACATTCAAATGTTCTCGATTAATATTTTAAAAAATAATTATTTATATCTTAGGTTTCATTACAATACGTCTTGTAATGGTATTGTTTCAAATAGTATTTAGTACAATCTTAACACTACATTTCGTTGACATAATAACACTATAATAATTATTAAAATTGTACAATGCTATTTACCATCACAGTCCATCTTGAATAAATATAGTCATTAGTTTTAAGTAATATACAACTGTGTTTTCTTTCTCTGTACATGCCTGGCGCCCAGTATCTATTTTTTTGTTTATTGTTATTACTTAATTTTCTTTCCAGTGAAATACCTTATCCACGACTGCTCTCCGATGAAAAGCTGCCGTTCGCAGTGGTAGTTGTTATAAAGAACGCTACAATATATTCCAAATATCTCGAGAGTGACTCTTAGCGATTTTTACCTACGAACTCTATCTTTTTTACGTAAAAAACGTCGTAAATGTATATTTTTTACTTAGTAGTTTTATACAGGCACGGACGTTATTACTCTTCAAAAGAGTTAAAAAAGAGGTAGGTGATGCCCCCTACAAGTAGGAGTCACATTGACATCGAAATCAAACTTCTTATGTTAAAAAAACCCCAGATACTAATTTTCGTCCAAATACCGAATTTAGTTCAGAAATTATTAGGAAAAAATCGAAACAAAAATGAAACTTCCACACCATTTATCTCCAAAACTAAGCATTTTCGGAATACATTTATACGAACTATTTTAAAATTTAAAGAAGGCATCCATTTTTCTCAAAGAGACCTGGTTCAAATTAAAAAAGTAGAAGTAGTAGTAGTTTGAGTCTTTTTTCTACTTTTTTCGAACTATTTTACTTATTTGTATGTGCAGAATATGCTGCCGAAGTTTCCGGAACACAGTTCGGACCACCCTCTATATGTACCTGAGAGCATAATATGTATTTAAAGCAAAATAGGGCGCAATTCGAATCCCATGAAGATGTGCATACATACAATACCAGGAATAAGAAAAATATAGTTACACCATATTGGAGGCTGAGGAGGTGCCAGAATGCTCAGGGCTATTGGTCGGTAAAATGTTTTAATGCCTCTTTCAAGGTTGAAATTCAAAGTCAAAAATATACTTTAGCAAAATGGCTTTTATACCTATGAGGAGTTTTTGGCATTCAGATATTAACCTGAGCTTATCACGCAGAACGTCAATGTTTTAGTGCTGTACGTGTAGCGATTGCAGCGATGCTGTGATTTTATATGGAGGGTCCAGGGGAAAACATGATAAGCGTCATTTTACTAATTTTACAGGATGGTGGTTATCAGGTTCTTTCCGTGTATTCTATATTTTGTAAATATTGTAAAATCCTAAAATTAAGAAACTGGCGCTTATCAAGTTATTGCCCTGGACCCTTCATATTATATAAAGATTTTGTGATGTAAACTCTAATAATTTTATCTTAATGTTTTTTGAAAATTGTGTATGTTAATTTACAGAATTTTTGGTAATGGTGTGGATCCAGTGGCTGACCTTGAAACGAGTTTTTGCTGCATATAGTCACAGACACTACGCATGCGCATATCTTCGATGTTGCCAGTTTGCAAGTTATTTTGGAATTATTTTCAGTAGAAAACAAATATGTGCTTTTCAGTGTTTTTTAGTCAATAAAATTAAATAGAAATAAAACCCTAGATTCCTATAATTAATCTAATTGCTCTAGATTATTATGCTACGTTTAAAAAGGGCTTTATTAAAAATTCGGGAAATTAAAAGGGATGTGTCCAAGTTTTTTCTTTTTTTTAATTTTTAAATGCTGTAGCTCCATGTCATGTTCATAATAGTTTTTTAACATTCCATCAAAACTACGGAGGCCTTAAAAGGCCTTTTAGCCTCCGTAACTAAAATTGTAGAATCAGCTTCAGCAACATTAACACTTACTTACCTTGATTAATTCTGCTTATACATATATTGCATTTTTCTGCTACCTTAAGATTTCTCTATTCTTACACCTAATTTATGTGATTTTCTTAGCATATATGATTTATAAACCATATTTTTCCTAATGGAAGGATGGAATAGGATATGCAAAATTAAGATATTTTAACATTTATTTTCCAGACAAAGCATAATATAGTATTAAGATTAAGACATAACAAATATTATAAGAATGATCTTAATATAAATCACAAACGAACTAAGTCTTAATTTGGTCTTGTATAAACACAGGTATAAAACTAATAAGATCAAAACTCAACCTTTACCATATTGTCAAGATTTGGTATTATAGGAAACAAGAAATTACAGTAAATTAAGAAAAGAATATCAAAGTACACGATATTATAAATACTGTAATGTATTCTACGACACAAACCATCTCCCTTCTAAAGAGAAAAAAGATAAAACATAAAACTTATTATAGTCTTATCAACACACTCTTCGATAAAATATATGTCTAAAATTGCTATTAATCCACTAACTTGATATTTTTAAGAAATTATCTTTATCTGTTACCTCTATCTCCCATTGACGTGTATTGTTCTATAAGACTCGTCATGGTAGTACATGGGTAGTACTTCAATACATCAATACATATAATCAAAACTATTGTTGCCTGTAAATAACTAGAAATTAAATAACTTGAAAGAAATAAAATAATTCTAATAAGTTTAAAATCATTCCAACCAAAAAATCCGTAAATGATAATTTTTAATTCTAATGTAAATAAATGTTATTATTATTATAATTTTATATATTCATAATACTTTCATTTCACAATCTTCATTATCTTTCTTACCTTAATTTTGGATATCAAGATAAATCTGAAATTACAAAATTAATTATAGAATTTGTATTGTTATTGATTAACACTCAAAAAAAAATTTCAACTGCAAATAATTCGAAAATAAACTGCAATTTGGCAACATCGACGATGTGCGCTTGCGTAGTATCGATGATCAAATGCAGCAAATATGGGCTTCAAGGTCAGCCACCGGATCCACACCTTTACCGAATTTTGTTATTGTTTGTTCTTTATATTTGACGTATGAAACCACTGGACTACTCGTAACATGAATAAGTAAATTAAATAAATAAATAAATTAAAAAAGTTGATGATGGTGTCTAGAATTTGAAACATCGGACTAGATAATTAATCTTGCCACTTTGAAAACGACAAAATGTGACAATGGTAAAGTAAAAACGAGAATAAAAAGCATAATTTCAAATGATTCTAAAATTTAAAAATATAACTTTTTTTTTTCCTAAGCATCGATCACCAGGATCATTAGCCATATACAACTCGTTATTGTTAACAACAATGCAATTACAGGGATCCATCCCAATATCCTCAAGGGATTCAATCTTAAAAGGGCAATTCAAAATTCACAAAACCACACTGAAATACCACACAAAAATATGACTTAATAATGTAATTATTATAATAATATAATTTTACTGTCTTCGTTTTGCCGGACTCATTTTCCATAATGTCCTTTTATAGCAGATATTCTTTATTTTAGCTTTCTTTCTTTAGTGGCCTTCGAGTGGCGTATCGAGTTCTAAGAGATATTTAGTGCGATACTTGCAGGCTTACCTATTAGAGGTAGTAGAAAACTTTAAATGTAGGAAATGTTAGGTTTTAAAAGTCAAGGAAATTTTCTAATTTCAATTTTTTTAATAGAACACCCTCTATATTTCTTAGTTAGGTAAAGTTAGCTTTAGTAAGTTTTTTGAAAGGTTTTTTCTTCCCACTTCGAACATTTATGTTTGTGTATATTTGAGGAGGACTTTTAATTGTACAAAAAAAATCACTTTTTTTTAATAATTTGATAAATGCATTATTAGGTGCAAATGAAAGTGTTATATCTTACAAACAATTATTATACTCCTCTAATTACATGGACATATGCTGCCTTCCTCTATATATCTATTAACGCTAGCTAAGCCTTGGAAGAGACAAATGGTTTTCCGTTCCCAGTCGCTAGTTTTAAACCGAAAAATTACTCACCATTTTTAGCATTAGTTAGTCACGCTCTGTAGCCATACCTTCTAAGGTTCCTTAGAGAAGCAAACATATTTTAATCTACGGTATAATTTTAACTAATTAAATTAAATAATTACATACAGGGTATCTCTCATCCAACACTATGAAATTGATTGAAGCATCAGAAAATCTTTCTAAACTTTTAAAACCAAATTTTAACTTTATTATTTTAAGTTCAACACCCTATACATTACATGTCTATATTTTAATTTAACTAAAGATGGGTATCGTGGCGATTATAGTAAAGAAAAACAACAAAATTATCCGGCAAAACCCAGAGGAAAATTAGCCTTGAAAATATGACTACCCGTAGACACTTAAGCTTCATTCAGAACCTCCCAATTAGTGGTTTCAATTACACTTTATACTTTTTAGTTTACGATCACTCACAATGTCTAAAAAAACACAGTTAAAATTAATAGAATATCCTAGCAACAGCTTGCATTAGTCAGTTGTATCCATGGTACAAAGAAAACAAGGTATGATATTGCGCAGTTTGGTCGCTACGTCACAGGTGATAACAGGCGCTATTGGTCAGCACGTTCCGCGCGCCAATTCAAATCGTCAGGATATTTTAATGAACCTTTTTTTTTGTTTATATACCGCCATTGAACTATCGCTAAGCAAGTTACTGTGGAGCAATGCGTGAAGAGTCAGACTAGGAAGCGAGAGTCCGGAGTTCGAATCTCGGCCGGGGCATAAGGTTTTTATTTAATTTTTTAAATACTGTTGTATTCTATAGTTTATTTTTGTAGTATAAAAAAAGAACTATTTATTCTATTATTTTAATCTCCGGTATTAATATAAATTGATTGTTGGTACAATACCTCATTTAATATAAAATAATATTCTACTTTTTGAAATGTATCAGGCCCTAATTGTACCTAAAAGTAATATATTTTTACAGTGATATACTATATTGTACCATTAATTAAATATAACACTATTATTTCCGCCCATATACTAATTAATTACATACTTAATTGTGTTCGTTAATAAATTATTCTAAATAAATGTGGATTTGAGTCAGAAATCAATATAATAATAAGTTATCAAAATTAAAGTCTCTGTTATAAATAAGCATTTATTAAAAAATGAAATACCATTTTTAAGGTGTTACTTTTTATCACACTGTCTAATACCCATACAAAATTCAGTTTTTTAGTATTTGGAGCATTATTAATCAACGCAAACAGTCAGTTAATGTAGTTTGAAAACTGGAATCATATTAATTGGTCCTTTTTAACAAATATTTAAACAGTTTTTTAATTGTTTAATGAAATAAACAAATTATATCGACAATATTAGTATCTGTACTCTTCAAAAATTTGGTACATCTTTAAAAATAATCTAAAATGTCAATATTCCATGGGTATATTGATAAATAAGTTCTAAATTACAAGAAAATGCATTTTCTACGGAAACTTGAAGAGATAGGTAAAAAATGGTATAATACAATTTGATAGACAATTAAATTGTGCATCTGATTCTCATAAAATATACAGGGTGTTCCATTTAAATTAAACAAGTTATTGCCGTTTGAAGCTAATAATAATTTAAAATAAATTTTAGACACTCTGTATAAGGTAGTATTATTTTTATTATTGCAACACAATAACTGATCAATAAATAAACTTCAGTAAATATTTAGTATTAAAAACTTTGATACTCTCGGAGAAATGAAGCCTTAAAATTTTTACTGCAATTTCACAAAATTGAAAATATTTCAAAAACGGTAAGGTTTAAGTATATTAAACCTTAATCAAATTTACTTTTATTCTAATCGTAGAAACTAAAAATGTAATAATATACAGGGTGTTCCATTTAAAAAAATACAACTTTGATATTTTTTACTTATTTGGGACCCTCTGTATCTTGTAAAATTATTTTTAAATTGTACCTCTAATAGTCCTTCATCGAACCCAAAACTTACAATTTGTAAAAATCTCATCGTTTAGCTACAATACTCCGTGTCGTATGTGGTGAACAACCCTGTATATAATAATATGATGGGCATATTCTGGGTATGCAAGTACTTCCTCTAAATTTTGGGTTTCGTTCAACTGATTTATTCTCAAAACCTGAAACATCTACATATAAAAAGAAGCACAGGTCACTAATTATAATAAACTTCATCCTTGGAATTACTTCCACTAATTATAATAAATTTCACCCTTGGAAAATTACTTCTATTACAATTACAGTACATAGAGCGTAATATACAAGTTACAAGTTAACCTAACAAGAGAAGCTGAACAGAATAGGCAAATAAAATAAAGTCCTCCTACTCTGGGTGCCGAAAGAGCGAACACTGCACTAACTGGACCAGAACCGTTCTACTTCCTATGCAAGTGGAAACCAGCTTAAAGCGGAACTGAAAAACCTGGAGAACTCCATCGTAACCTGGAATGGGAATCCTCCAACGGTCTGAGACACTCGAAAAAGTTCCTCAGAACTTACGACCGAGAAAAATCGAAGATTTTCCTTGATTTAAGTAAGGACAATCTTCGGATTGTTACAGGGGTCTATAACAGAACACTGTCTCCTCAACGTAAACCTCAGTAGACTGAAGCTGAGAAACAACAGCGAATGCAGATTCTGTAGGGCAAATGGGAAAACACCAGAGCACCTTATCACTGAGTGCGCCGAGAAGACAACCGTTCGGGCCATAAACTTTGGTACGGCTGATGTCGAAGATGGAGAGCTGGCCTTTGTGGAGCCGTCGCAGATACTGGCTTTTGTCAAAGCCCTGAGACTGTATGATGAGTTATAACCCGTTATAACTCAAGAAAGGGGAACACACAATAGATCTGTAAGGTCGCGATGATTAACCCCCTTCCTAAACATTCTACATTCTAACCTATCAAGATAACTAGAAGTGTATTTGTATTATTTCTAGATCACATTCTAGAATGTATTACCTCTCCAGTATTGTTTAAAATATCAAATCCTATTGCCACGCCCTTTCTTATTCGAAGTTCATTAAAACACAAAGTTTACTTAATCTGAATGAGTTACATAGAGGCCACTAGCTTTTTAATTTTAACAGCCGGGTGGTCGGGGTTCAAAGATATTAATAAAAGGGCGCAACTATTAAGTAGACTTCAACACTAACCTCGAACTGTTGAGTGCAACTATCATGAACTTCAAATATTCTCTAACTATTTGTACTTAAGTGACTCTAACTTAACTATGAGACTAGACTGTAAATAATACTACTAAAAATATTTAAGCAATTTATTAAAATATCAAAAAGTTTATATTTAACGAAATGAAATTGAAGTTTGAAATGAAATGTATAGTTAAATGAAATTTAAATCAATAAAACTAAAAGTATGACGTCATAATCCCCCTTACTTAAACTAAGTACAAAATCCTGGGTAGATTACAAATATCAAACTAAATCTAAACAGTCTTACTCTAATCGATGTACAATCTTGAAACAACTCGGAAGTTCCTCCGGCTGAGCTACGGTGTATAGCTACAGGGTGACTACGGCGGTGCACAGCAGCTCGGTGTACTGTCACTGGAGCCCACGGATGTCAGCAGACGTACGGATGCCGGCCAGGTGTAGGACTTCAAAAGGTGAACATAAAAACCCTAAATAATATTGGTTGTCTTAGAAAAGAGCCTCAATTATAGAACAAGGACTAGCACAACGTGTAGGAGTTAATGAAGGTAATAAAGAAGGACTAATTAAATCTGAACTTTACCTCAACGAGGGTTTATGATGTCCAACGGGTAACTCTACACACGGGCAACAGGAACGGATGGAATTCTGGACTGTTCTGTGCTATACGGTCTGGATCGGTCTTCTTGCTCTACAATTACGAACAACCAAATAAGATTTAAGAAAGATAACACTCAACTAATCTTTCTACACCACGTGGGCGTGGAAAAGTCGAAAACCAGTCAACAATACGAATAAAAATCAGTTGAGCATTGACTTAGACTAGGCAGAAGAATTATAGCATACCTTGGAACTATCGGGGACTTCTTGGGCACGTGGAATCGGAATATCGGTCGGAAAATTTGGCTATTTAATCCCTTACGGAAATTGGTCCGTGGTCCATACAAATCAACAAAATCCAACCACGTCTCTAACCAAATGTGTTTCGGAAGCCTTAATCCTTCTCTAGGAAGACCTGCTATTCACCCACAGGGAATGCTTCACGAAACGGCAGCCAGTTCTTCACGACGACACTCTTCTGCCGGGGAGTACATAAGAAGTGATGCAAGGATTCGATTTCCTTCACAAAATCAGATTTCAACCGGAAATCTCCCTCCAGGATATAGATAGAGAACTATATATCTCGACTAGTCCAACTCACAAAAAGGCATAAGAAAAAACGACGTTCCAGAATATTTTTCATTGTCATATTTCATATCCGGTCAATGAACGAACTTATTCACAAATTCCCACCATTAAATGAACGAATTGCACACTGCGATCCACATCAAAAATAACCAATTTAACTACGAAATTTTATCTGATAATTATAAAATTTCAATAACCAAAACAAAGGATAAATAAATCCAAAAACATCTGATTTGATCTGACAGTGACAAGGGACAAGTGATGACCAAAGATTTAGAGAGATGGACAAAAATTCGAATGCTGGGCGGCATCCAGTGATGCGCGGTGTATATCGGGTTGCATAATTGTAAAATTTAAATAAAATAATATTTAACAATAAAATTATAGCAAACATGATGCAAAAATAATAGCTATTTGCGATATTTTATGAGTTAGCACACAGAGGTCGTTGCGAGGAAATTTGACTGTTACACTATTACCTTAAGTTATAAATCAATCATTTCCCTTTGTATCTCATTTTTCCTCAAGCACCACTACGAACGTACACTTTTAATTACACGTTCTATGATAACAAACCTTTTTTAAAGAGTTCCATCATCGTAGGGTTAACGAACGGCTGTTTTTTATTTTTAGTAAGACAGGCGCCATATTCAACTTGGCTATACTATAATTATAGGCTGAAAGAAATTGCCTCTCTGCCCTGATGGTTTCGAAAATGAGTAGAAAGGTGCTCTCGTACGGTTTAGGCTTGGCATTATAACTTCTAAAATTAATATAATGCAACTCGTAAAAATATAGTAATTGCTTATTGCTGCGCACAATATGATCGTTATACAGGGTGTTCGGAGATGCATCGTCGATACTTTGATACTAGCGTATATATTGTATTGCAAAGTATTTTACTGGATAAGTTATTTTTCTTCGCAACTTCGTTTTGTAAATAACACTTTTAAAAATATTTAATATAAATTTTGTTTAATAAATATTGAATATAATTTTTATCATATTTTCGTTTTTATGATTTTGCGTCAGTAGATCTTTATTATTTGATAAATTCTAGGTGGCTGTAGGTAATACCGTATGATCGGCGTCCAGTTGGCTGGGAAATAACGATCCATTATATTTCCCATATTAAATTTACATATAAAATGACAGCGATCTCCATTTCATAGCCATCGCTGACGCCGTTTTTATTCGATCATATCTCTATATGTATATCTCTTATTAATTTAACAAAAATAGTAAGATAATCAATTATAATAAAAGGTGCACGTTTAAAATATATTTTAATTATTACAGAATTAATAGATATGATATAATCGTATAATTATTATACAAAAAGCTAGATAAAATCATATGCTCAAAATGCTTCATTTCCTGTTCACTGCATAAAATGATTATCTTTTCAACAAATCTTTTCATGTTAAGACCCTATATTTTATCGAATAATAAAGTTCCACTGGCACTAAATGAAAGAGACATGAATTCCCTATTGAAATCGGGATAATATACTGGGGTTCCATTTAAAATAAAAGAGTAACATGCTTTTAAAGGAGACCAACGTTCAATATTAAATTTGTTTCACCCTGTCTAACTTTTTGGGTCAAGTTTTATTTTGATTTAAAGTACAATAATTATTTTAACTCCATATTAGGCTATAGCGGGTAAATTTCAATTTAGGAAGTGTTTTTGAAAATTAAAATTTGTTCTTCATTTTTAGAAAATGTTAAATATGTCAAAAACCTTACATTTTAGTCATTATTTCTTTAATGAAACTCATTTTTATTTCTAGCTCCTATATTTCGAAAATTAATTAATACATAGGGTGTTTCATTACAAAAATACAACTTTCATTTGGAACTTTTTTTAGGAACTCTCTATATTTAAAAAAAAAATGTTTTAAATACTATTAGGTTGTCTACCCTTTAGACAAGCCTACCTCTTAACCCACATATGATCATAAAATTCCATTTCAATACAAACCGTCGTCAAAATAGTTTAAGTATTGTTTAAATAAATTAACCGGTCTCTTAAATAATAAATGTACCATAGGATCGAATAAAAACGGCGTCAGCGATGCCTATGAGATGAAGATCGCTGTCATTTTATATATAAAATTATATGGGGACCTTCATCCATCGTCATTTCCTAGCCAACTAGACACCTCATACGGTATTATAAATTTATTCAAAAATTATATCGATGACCACTGGTATTCTTAATTTATTCAAAAATGTATCGCTGGTATTATTTTTAGACTTTAGATCCATAAATAAATATGGGAAAAACTGCTTATACGAGAAACAAAACACCACAATTTCTTTTATTACTTCCGGCCACACAAAAACAAAAATATTCTACACAGTTTCATTTTTCTTTCAAACTGTATATGCTTTAATCTGACAAAATCTACAACAAAAGTTTAGACTCGTTATTTTTGAAAAAGAGAACAATTTAACAGCTTTCCTGGCGCCCGCTATAGCACCAGACACCACATACAACACGACTTATATTTCAAGGGATTTTATATCAAGCTGTGGCAGATGTTCCTTCACTTTGAAAAGGGTTCAAGCCATGTTCTTTCTTATTTTAATAGCTCCTCTTCCTGGTGATTGTAAATCTACACGATTTCGAGTAATTTCCATAAATTTTTCGTTGAATATGTTGTATTCTTTTATGTTGTCTATTACCCTAATTTTCTACCTTATCGCAAATTAACTACTCAGTTTACATAATTTTGTAATATTTTTGGTCGATTTTAGTTAGGTACTTTATAAAAAAGAATATGTAATAAATTTATAAGTCAATTACCCCTTCGACAGAGAATAATTCACTTTTTAGTTTCAAAAGTTATATTATCATTAATGAATTAGAATAAATAAATAATTTTTTATTTGCTTAATTTTATTATGTTTAACAAAATTGTATTTATCTAATTTAATTAAGAAGTTCGAAATCGACAAAATATCAAGATACAACTTATAATCGGCATTTTACAATAATTTTGCTAATAAGAGAAAAAATTCAGTAGCGCACCTGTTTTTTTAGAAAAATATTCCAGTGTTAACCCATATCCACAAATTACCTATAACAGATGCGAAAGAAAGCGACTCCATCGGAAACCGTTCGGCAAACCCGACACGCCTATTGAGTGGTGTAAATACACAAGTCGTTTAGTCCGGAAACCCATGCTGTGTCGTATTCGCTTGCTGGAGTGACATAGTGCGTGGTTATATGTTCATTTTTAAAAACGCGTGTAGGATTTTTGTTGAACTTTTGAACTGTTATTTCTAGAGGGAGACGCAATATCCCCAAAGCAGTTTACAGCAACACTAGAAGAAATCTTCCGTCAAATGAACTGGACCAACAAAGGATTAAAAATAGATGGAGAATATCTTAACCATCTAAGATACCCTGATGACATAGTACTAATAGCCAATAGTCCTGAAGAACTAACTTGTTATTATTACAAAAATCAACAGTAGGCGGATAAAACCCGATGAGACTATTGAATCACATAATCACATTTATCTATCACAATTAAAAAACAAATCACAAATCAAAATTAACATCACAGTTTACGATCCCATGTAGTGAATAAAAAGGTTGTTCCAGCTCTTGATTTCCACATCAAGTCTATTCTTAAATGTATTTACACTTGTAGCATTTACTGTATCATACTGAAGCCTGTTCCAGCTATACACTACTCTATTTGTAATAAAGTTCCGCCTTAAGAGCTTATTACAGCGTTCTTTATCAAATTTTTTGTTATGTCCCCTTATGGTGCGTTTAGACTTGAGCACGCACGCACTGAACCTCCGCGAATGCTCAAGTGTAAACGGCTGTGCGCGCACGCTCACTCTGAATCTGTCTGTGCACGAGCAGCCGCGAACGTGAGCCGTCTGGTGTCGGTTTTTGGTCCGTGCTCAAAGGGATTTTATGTGTGCGCGAACGCTCAATTTGGACCGGCAATTTGTTTTGTCTGCGTTCGTTCGTGCGTGTGTGATTTTTTTCGGTTTTCTTTATTTAAATTATGGAGTGGATTAATGAATCTTCGTTATTATTAATTGAAAAAATGAAAAGTTGCCTATATTATGGGATATTAAACATTCTTTGTATTATTAAAAAATCAAAAAAAATATAACGCATGGCAAAACCTTGTAAATAAAATTAATATTGAACATGTCGATATTAATGAAATTGCTATCCTAAAATTTGTATGTTTTGTTCGTAATTTTTGGTGTTAATTTTTAATTTTTGTAAATATTTCAAGTCGGGCCTGGTCATTCTTGTAAAGTTTTTGAACTGATCATAGCCCTCCTCAGACACTAAGTTGTTGCAGTAAATTATATCGATTTCTAAAAATTTGGGTTTGCCACCAACGACGATGTTTTCGATTTTTCTTCTTTTTAATAATTAAGCTGTGCATAACAATGACTTCAGCCTCGACTATTTCTTGGTCGTCCATTATTTTCGCCAATACAACTCTGCTGTGCGCGCACAAATGGATCACTTCATTCGTCGAAAAATAAGTTTTTAATTTGAACGGAGCCGAGAGCGCGAACGAATGCCGTGCCCGGACGCTCAGCTCGTGCGTGCTCAAGTCTAAACGCACCATAAGGTTGTGCGGTTCACTGATATGAAAGATGTTCATGACGCATCCAAAGTAGCCACTTGTAATCTTGAATGTCTCGATGAGGTCGCCACGAATTCTCCGTACGCGAAGAGTTGTTAGACCAAGCCTTTGCAGTCGATCCTCGTATGGCCAATTTCTCATCTCCAAAGGAATCCGCTGAACACGCTCAAGCATTTCAATGTCCTTGGCATAATAGGGGTTCCATATGCATTGTGCATATTCAATCTTTGGTCTAATGTATGACTTATACAATTTGAGTATTATCTCGCCTGATTTGTTTGCAAATGCTGCTTTTATTAAGTAGATCATTGTATTGGCTTGTTTAACTATGCGATTTATATGGTATTCCCACTTCAGATTTTCCGCAATTTCAATGTCCAGGTCTTTTGATGTTGCACACTTGAGACTTCTGTCTGCTCCAGATAGTATTGTTGATGTGGGTTATTATGGCCAATGCGGAGAATGGTGCATTTTGAGTTGTTCAGTGGCATTTTCCAGATATTCGTCCACGATTTAATGGTTGTTAAGTCTTCTTGGAGCAAATTTTTTTCTGTAAGGGGGTTGCAGTACACATTTGTATCGTCGGCGAAGGAGTATAGTTGGTTTTAAGGGTAGGGTATAAGTCACTCAAGTAAATAATAAATAGTAGCGGGCTCAATACTGAGCCTTGTGGCACACCACTGTGAACCAAGTATTCGTCAGAAAGTGCTGATCCCACACGCCAAGGAACACGCACCTGGAAAGTACGGTCTCGCAAAAATGAGTTTATCAATGCCAAGATACGTCCCCTAACACCATAATGTTCCAGCTTGCATATCAAGTAATCAGTTGGGATTTTGTCAAAAGCCTTCTCGAAGTCTAGGTAAATGACATCCGTGGGTTGCATGATGTCATGTGCCAAGGTCCACTACTGAAGCCTGGATAGGAGATTGGTTGTTGTAGACCTCCGAGGAAGGAAACCAGGTTGTTTAGGTGGTATCACTTGGTTCGCCAAAAAGAAATCACTCAGCTCCCTTGCCACAATTTGCTCCAAACACTTTGCACAAATGACACTTGTCAAGCTAATAGGTCGATAGTTTTCGGCTAGTTGTTTATTTCCTTTCTTAAATATGGGCGTGACTATAGCCTTTTTCCAGCTAGCAGGTAGTCTTCCATCTAATAATAAGTTGTTCATCAAGAATGAAAGAGGTCCACTGAGTGAATGCTTACATCTTGACAGAAAGACAGCCGGTATACAGTCTGGTCCGGGGCTTGTATCAAGTTTCAATGAGTCGATGGCATTCTCTATTTCTTCAGGCGTGAATAAAACAGAGGTGATTTCAACTTCAGAATAGGCGCTTCTGGGGAGTGCTGGAGTGGCAGAAGTAGTCGAATCTCTTACAAAAACACTTTGGAATTGTTGTGCAAAACAGTTGGCAATTTCTTCATTGGTTTTAAGTAGGGTGTTGGTATTCTTATCTTTAAAGGTGAAATTGGTAAGTTTTGAATTCAGATTACGTTTGATGTATGTATAGAAATGTTTTTCAGAACAATCGAGCAAATTCTGCTCAAACTTGAATCTGGCATCCTTGATGGTTTTTTTTTCTGTTGTTTTGTTGACAATAAATTGCATAATTTTCGGTAGTTTTATTTTTTTTATATGTATGCCAAAGATCACGTTTTTTCTGGATCTCCTTGAAGGTCGCTCGATTTAGCCATGGCTTCCGGGAATTAATATTTTTGACTTTTTCAGGCACAAACGTGTCGGACGTGTGGACTACAAACAGAAATTAACGGTTTGAATAACTGCACTAGCAAAAAACTAAAATAGTTAAATACTATGACAAAGCCACGATTTATATATTATTTTAATGCGATCAGCATGAACTGTGGTAGGGACGGCGCACGGTGGGGTATTAGCATAAAAAAGGTGATCGAAATTCGAAAAAGCAAATGTGTTTAAGATTTCCCCAAAAAAGATAAATGATAAGTTAAATCATCTCTGCCATGAATGGCGTTGCTATGGGTGTATTTAGTTGCATTCATTTGTTTCAACGAAACGTCAAAGTTGTTACTTCTCACAGATAAGAGGTAAATGGCTAATTATAAATGTTTGTTGTTCTTGTGCTCTTTTTACGTTTATATTACTGTTTTGATTGAAAATGGCTCAGCAAGCTGCAGGTATGTATTCTTCAAAAACGTATTATTTATTTTGATATTCTCGATACGATATTTTATTTTACTTATACGATTTTTTTTGCAACTAAAAGTTAGGCATTCAGAAAATTTGATTAAATTTATGACATTTTTATTATACTTAGAGATTTAGTTGCGCATTTCGAAGAATTCAGCATATTGTCTATATACGTTTTACTTAGTAAACATTGGGCTTTCATACAGTAAAATAAAATACTGCGACTTTTTGCGACTTTGCTGATAAAATGAGAAAAACATTCTTGGTTTCCTCTAATTTGCCAATCAGTGATATACTAATGCGAGGTGTAAATCGCGATTGCATTGTTGTGTACAAAGCGATCGCATTAGTGCCATTAGCAGTATAGCACAATTTGGCGCTAGTAGCGACTTTAGTGGTATGGGCATTGCTCGCGGATCAGGCGTAGTATTAGTTGCGATATTACTACTGGCATTAGTGGCTTTGACCGTGGAAACACTGGAACAGTGATTTTTCTTTCTTTTTTTAGAATCGACGAATTATCCTTTATTTTGTTCATATTATTTCCTCTCTAATTGAAAATAGCAATAATTTATATAAGATCTACATAAAAAAATTCGATCAACTATCTGTGTCAAATACCCCACTGTGCGGCGTGAAATACATAGGTGGTGCAAATTTCTGATTTGTGTGGTAGAAAGCGCCGCGGTCGGAATTTTTTGAAATTATCTAAAATGCACCAAGTCTATAGTGCATTTTGAAATATCTAGTTTTGAAAAGAACACTCCCAGTCTAGCTCTTTTATGCTAAAGACGCTATAAAAACATTCTTTTCTTTGGATTGTTGCACAGTTTAAGTAGTAAGAGAAGTTCCCCCTCTCTCAATTATTTGAAAAAAATAAATTAAACTGATGAAGAGATATTATAAATTTAAAAAAAAATCGAGAATTTTATTCTTTCAATTTAGTTATTTCATTTATTATTATTTTTAAGTCTACTAATATGTTATTAGTGCTTACGTATACAGGATTATATTTGCATGCATATTTCTTAAGAGAATCGTAAGCTGTTTGGGTGAAGAAAATCTGAAATTTATTTATATTAGTCCATTTGTATTCCCCACTAGCTCTGATAACAAGAACAAAGCTAACAAAATTCCACGCCAAATGAGAAACGACGTTGTTCTTAATGAAATAGCATCAGAGCCAAGGCCCCGGCTGTTTCTAATGCCCCATTATTTTTCAGCTTAATACGAATTTTATACGAAAATATCATGCCACGGACTAATTCTATTTATGGGTTCGCTCTCTTTACTGCTCTCTAACACATTCTCTCCGCACCCATTTAACTTCCCTCGAACAGAAAGCCCTAAGAATAACACACTTTTTAATCAGTGAAACAATACTGGATGAATTTAATGACATTCCTCAATTGGAAACGCTCTTAGAACGCCTTTAAAAGCTGATTCACCTCATCAAGTTGAACTTTGAGTCATTAAGATCTGTATAAAACATCGATTAAATTTTGGTTCATTAGGTTTAAGCTTTGAATAAGAAGACTAAGGAAGGAGCATATCAAAAATCTTAGGTCCACCGCGATGGGCTTCAAATATGGCCGACTTAAATTCCGGTTTATCAGTGCCGTTCTAATTTTATTTAAAAAATGTAAAACTATGATGTAGTGTAGACGTGGGGTAGACCCAATATTTTTTTTTATTTTACGTTGTGAATAAATGTTGGTAGTTATTCAAATTGCTATAAAAATATTAAATTCAAATAAAAATAGATAAGTTATAATAATTATTTATAACCATAAACATCCGATACGCTACTGAAGCAGGTAAGTCAAATTGACGTATCTAAATTTTTTGACATCTAATCTTTGACAAGTAGTAAACAAAAGCAAAAATGCAAGAACAAATATATAATTAGTTAATTTAAGTGAATTTCATAAATGATCGGTTTACTACACGTATATGTATATGATATAGTCACTTACTAGCGAAAAGTTGTTCCATTATTTCACTCGATTTTTGCTGAGATCTACCGCACGCTACACAACCAACTATTTTAGAGTCTTTTTCGATAAATCGCGATAGTGTCACTGTTAATTTAAGTTCTGCCACAATTTCCATCTAGATTTACTACCTTTATACAACTATCAGTAGTAGAATAAATAATAAATAATAAAAAACATAAAATAAGCTCCGTAAAGACTGACAAATCTACAAAATTTCAAATCAAATTCAAATGTGTCAAATGAATCGTCAAACAGAACTGTCAAGGATCCCCACCCTAGAGTGCTTTTTCCGCCCACCATACATGAATACATGGATAGCCATTATGCTCCTTCCTTAGTCTTCTTATTCAAAGGTTTTAAGATATATGAGTCTGTCCAACGACAAAATCCTTGACAGTGATAGATGTGTCTGTCATTTTAATTTCAAAGTAGTTGATTTTATTATACAAAGAAATAAGTTGGTGCAACTGGAACGCATAGCAGGAAATTAATATATTTAAAATTTGACTGATAAGTGATTACTTCAAAATATGTATTGTCAAAAAAAAAGTCTATAAAACTGAAAAAATTTAATCGAGTTATTTTATTTAAAAAGAAACGGTATGTGTTAATACAAAGCAAACAAGAACAAAACACTACATACCAAAAAAATACAAAAAAAGAATTATTTCTTACTCTCAAGCTTCAAGAAACTTCCCCCATTTATTATTATATTCATAAATATAACTTATGTACAAATACAAATTTGTAATATTTCACAGGAATAAATAAAACAAACAATTTTATTAATAATAACTCTTACCAAACTTTATACCTTAAAGGTTGGTTAATTAACTTTAATCTTAATTTTTTTAAACCAGTACCTTTTGACATTATTTTTCTGCAGTACTAAAATCCATTATTTACCTATCGTGTGATGTCGATATTTTACAGCTACTCCAGTAGTATATGTTTAGTACGATTCTTGTACCATATACGAGATGCACTTATCTACGACGAGATGGTATACAAACTTTATTGATGGTAACTTTATTGGTGTATAAGACTTTCTGCCTGGGCAGCGAGTATTAACTATAAAAAGCCAGTATTAACTATATGCTCTGGGTCTACAGTTAATTTTCCCTCGATTTTTCCTCCACTTGACTTCAAAAGACACAAAACACACGTAATAACAAGAATCAAAATGCATCATCTTCGAAAACGCAGATATTTGACATAGGTTGAATTATTATAACCTATAATTTGGCAAGACTTGTCTGACAAGTCTCAAAAATCTAAAGGCGAGTTCATACGCATCGGCGTCCGTTTGTCGTTCATCATTCCGCCAAACCAATAAAATTGAAATATAATCTGTCATTTTTGAAATAAACCAATAAAACTGGTAAAAACAACAAGAGACGACGTATGACGGATTTATATTTAAACCCATCCATAGTTAACTTAAAAAATATTAGAAACTCTTTTCAATAAAATAAAAGTAGATTGGTACGGGACGTCATCTGCTTTTCTTCTGTCATCGTCTGTCGAAATCTTACCTGAGAAAAAAACGGAGTAGTTTATACTTTTGTAGCATATTCGGTAAATAATATTTTAATTATGTAACGAGGCAATGTCAATGTCAATGCTATTGTTTTTTTTTCATGTATGCTTGATGATTAAATCAATTTAATAATCACCATCGGAAGCACAAGTCTATATTTTCTTTTAGAGACAAATGATTTTGTGAACTGTGACTATAATTTGGAGCCTAACGCATGTACAGAGATGATTCACTTTAGCAGGTTTAAGTGAGTCACACTTAAATTAGTATAAATAATCGATTAATTTTCTGGTCACATATAGTTTGTAGTAAATGTATTATTTACTATATTTTGGTTGTAAATTATTAGTAGCAATATTTTCTAATCGTTTAAAGGTGAATTCAATGGAGCTATTTGTTCTTAGTAGCTTCAATAATTAATAATTTTTAAATGTAATAATACATTCTTAAATAAATTCTTATTTGGTAATAATTCAATGTTTTACCTTTTTTTACATTTATCTGTGACTTATTGGTTCCATTTTTTTCTTTTTCTCAGGCTTCATCAGTTCAGCGTGAGTAGTTGAGCGTGTACTCTCTGTAATTAAACACTAGCTCACAAGGAAGTTCATTCGCTGGTTTTTGGAAATGATCTCAACACGGACAGTAGATGCTGAGATGGGTACCAAAACTGTAGTTGTTAAACTACAGTTTAACAAGACACGCAAGGAACTCCACAAGGTGGAAACCTCCCCCCTTGGAGCTTGGTAGTAGATGAACTACTAGACGAATTACCTCTAGCGAGAGAATAAACTGCATATGGTATGCAGATTACAATCATGATCACTCGTGGGAAACATGAAGACACTCTGTATGATATTATCCTGAGCTGAGCATGAACTCAGACAAAACTGCGGTAGTGTCATTCACCAGAAATCGAAGTCTGAAAAACATGAAAAGAATCCATCCAGATAGAAAGGAAATACTGCCATCACAGGAAGTCAAATATCTAGGAATAACTCTGGACAGTAAACTTCTCTGGAACAGGCATATTAAGAACATTACCAATAAAGCCAAAAGGCTGTCAGGAAATAGATGGGGTTGCGCATCTAACATTTTGCGCTGGATGTATATCATGATAGTAAGACATGAGCAGTTGCTTGGTACACAAAACTTAGGCCTCTTATCCTTTAGCCCAGCAGCATTAAAAGCGATCAACTCAGTAAGCATCAATTCAAAGTTGGTCAAAGAATACCTACACTGATAAAAAAGATAGACTTGAACTAAAGTCGTCATCGTTCTTGAAAAAAAAAATTTAGTGGCAAGAGAATTTATTTTAGTGTAAAAGAAAATATTTTGCCTGAAGAAAAACTCTCTTAACTCAAGAAAACTGGTTCTCTTGAAAAATTCGAAAATTTCTCTTGAATCTATTTTCATTCAACCAAGTGCACGTTACTTTGTTTTAAGATAATAAGAAAAATACGCTAGGAAGTGCTTCATTCAAGAAACATGCCCATTTTTCCAATAGCTAAATACTCTTTTGATGAAAATACTAACTATAAACTAAATACTCTAGTACAAACTAAATACTCTTTTGATGAAAAATAACGACACGCAAAGACGATAACGAAGGACGGTATATACAATCAGTCGGTAGTCCGATCAGTCGTACGTCGCATTTCATAGGTCGCACATCATAGTACGCACGGGTTTTGTTGCTTGGAATTTTCCTCTTGTAATTTTGCATAATTTGCTTTTTAAGCGCATATCGTATAACAAATTAGTGATCGTTATTAATATGCTGTACAATATGTTATAATAAAGCTGTACAAAATCTTTACCATGGAGGAAAATCACAAATAAAAACGATCAACGGTCTCTCAGAGGAAATTTCTATCACTAAAGGGCTCCGACAGGGTTGCTGTATATCCCCAACACTATTTAAAATTTATATTGCCAAGGCCTTACATCTATGGAAAAGAAAATGTAACGGAATGGGTATAGAACTAAATGACATATGCCTATACACGTTGCAATTTGCAGACGACCAGGCCATAATTGCAAACGACAAAGATGACATGGAATATATGGTGCAAAAAATAATTGAAGAATATGCTAAATGGGGTCTCACATTAAATACAGAAAAAACAAAACACCTTCCAATTGGATCCAATACAGAAAATCTTATTTTGGACAATAATACGGAAATTAGGGCATGTGAAGATTACAGGTACCTGGGATCGATATTTACAGGAGATGGAACGGACGATAGAGAAATAAACAACAGAGTAATACAGGCACGAAGAGTTACCAGATGCATAAATGGCATTCTATGGAGCACTGAAATTACAAAAAACAGGAAATATAATATATACGAGACACTAGTTAAAAGCATATTACTCTATGGATGTGAAACATGGCGACTCAATAAAAGGAATAAAAGGAAATATTAGAGACAACAGAAATGGACGCGATTAGAAGAGCAATGAGAATTTCACGGAGAGATAAGATCAGAAATGAAGACATTAGACAACAGGTGGGAATAGAGGGAACAATAGTAAATGATATAGAACAAAAACAATTAATATGATACGGCCACGTTCAGAGAATGCACAATGAAAGAATTCCAAAACAAGTCATTCATTGGATACCACCTGGTAAACGAAAGAGAGGACGTCCCAAGAAAACATGGATGGAAGGAATAAGAAGGTCGATGAGCGAGAAAAATCTGACCGAAGATCAATGGGAAAATCGCACAGGGTGGAAGTTAGGCATCGGACAACGTCGTAGGATGTTCTGACCCGAATTTATATATATATTAATATGCATTTGTCATTTTTTATGGACAAATTTTAGGATATATGGATTCTTTAAAGGAGTTTCTGAAAAAAATGGAAATTAGAGCATTTATTTACTATATTTGAAGGTGAGAGACATTTACTTAATGCACCTGTTTAGATAATGCATGCGTGACTATAGATAGAATAAGAATAATAAATAAGCAAATAATTACAAAAATTTTAGAATTTCAAGTCGTCGCGGTCGTATTAAAAAATTCAAAATGTGACCAAAGCTTATAATTTTAATAATTTATTTGCTTTACTTTGATTAATCGTGATGTAACATTTTTTTGTAATTTGTAGAGTGATGAACCACCCCAAAAAATACCAAGGAGTGAAGAAGCAGAAATAACTACTATCGAGGAAAATAATATCACTTTACTTACTACAGACCAGGAAAACCTAAATTTATCAGAAAATAATTACCTCGTAATATGCCTGTATATGATGTAATAAACCGATAGACTTCTCTTAGATCCAAATAAATTTTAGTTGAGTCAATAGTATTCGCTATTGGTTTAAGAAAAGTGTCTCTTTAATCAAGAAATGTCCCTTTTCAATCAAGAATTTTTGCATGAATCAAAGAGACTATTGTTCTTGTAGCAAGCATTTCTTTGCATATTCATTTTGGGTCAAGAGTGAAATACTTTGGACAGATAGATTCTTCTATTCTCTAAAGTAATTTTTTAAAGCTTATGAAAAGATAGTTAATGCTTTTGGCAAAGAAACGTCGTTCTTGGCCCTATTGAAAAGCGCCAATCTTTTGGGTCAAAGTCATATTCATTTCGACTAAGAGATCCTTTTTTTTCAGTGTAGTGCAGCTGAACAAATTAGGCAAAGGAAATGAAGTCCTCCTACCCTGCGTGTCCGCTCACAAAGGCATAGAAGGCAATGAAAAAGCAAACGATCTAGCTAGAAAAGGAGCTAATACTCCACTAACTGGACCAGAACCGTTCTGCTTTCTAAGCGGAAACCAACTTAAAGCAGAACTAAAGAATGAAATGGGAATCGTCCAACTATCTCAGATACTAGAAAAAGTTCCGCAGAAATTACAACCGAGAAAAAATCAAAGATTTTCCTTGATTTATGTAAAAACAATCTTCGGATTGTCACGGGGTTTCTAACAGGACACTGTCTCCTCAACGAATACCTCACTATATTGAAGCTGACAAAGAACGGCCAATGCAGATTCTGTGGGGAAAATGGGAAAACACCAGAACACCTTATCACTGAGTGCGCCGAGACGACAACCGTTCGTGCCATGAACTTTGGTACAGCTGATGTCGAAGATGGAGAGCTGGCGTCTGTGAAGCCGTCTCAGTTAGTGGCTTTTGTCAAAGCCCTGAAACTGTATGCTGAGTTATAACTCGTTATAACTCAAAAAAGGGGAACAAACAATAGATGAACAATAGATGTGTAAGGTCGTAGTGATTAATAATATATAATCGCAAAAAAGTGCAAGAATACAAGAGTCTTGTACCAAGACCAAGACCGCAAGACCCAGATCGGTCTCGCTTATCGCTAAAATACAATGAAATAACTTTCAATATGACAGTTACATGATGTAATACCATTAAATCAGACGGAAACGTGTATCAAGTTTCATAAAGATAACAATACTATTAGAGTCGCAGAAGAAAGTTATTTTTATTTTTTAAAAGAATTTATCACCCTTTATGTCAAAAGTTAAGATGTTGTTTTACTTACACAAGGAAAGAGAGGGGACGGGTAATACCAGTAGAAATTTTGTGAGCGAAAAATCTGTAGGCTCCACGCCAAGGCCGTTTGTAAAAAGTGATTCCTGGTCCTTTCTCTCATTACGGCTCTTATATACAGTTGTAAGTACAACAAAACACCATATTTAAATAATAATAATTTCAAGTTTTTAAAAAGCTTTTTACAGCACAATTTACGAAAAAAACACACAATCAGACGCCATTTTTAGGAGCCACGCCATCACAAAACTTAATATTGGCCGTAGATGTCGTTTACGCGTCCCCTCTCTTTCTTGGTGTAAGGTTTAGTACATGTAGAATGTAGAATGTTTAGGAGGGGGGTTAATCGACGCGACCTTACAGATTCGACGAACTATTGTACGTTCGTTCCCCTATCTTGAGTTATAACTAGTTATAACTCATCATACGGTCTTTGGGCTTTGATAAAAGCCAGTATCTGGGACGGCTCCACAGAGTGTATCATATAAGTTTTTTTTTCTTAGAATAGGTTCAAAAATGACCCTTTTAAATATTAGTTGCTATTAAGGAACACCCTGTATAATGGATTGTAAAAATAAACACTAGATTTTTTTTCTTAAATCTAGTTGTTTTTTTTAATGTTAATAACTGGAACCTTGTCCTATGTTTTCCCAGTGTGTAGGTTTTAACAATTTAAAATTTAAACTCACTGTTAGTATCAGTAGCTACACCTACAGAGTAAATTTTCTTTTACGCCAAACAGAACGGTTTCAGATAATCACAAAAGCAAATTAATCCGAACAGCACGCGAAACACCTAGGCGATGTAGGTTAGGCCTTTTTTCTAAATAACGGTACAATGCATAAATTTCGTTTCGACGATTGTTAGTCAACTTCCGCCACTGTTATTGTAATTCCTTAGTGTTGGTGTGCATACTATTAAGTAGAATTATCGAGCTCGCTCGCCTTTACAATACCGTGAATGGACAAATTGGCTACGGAACTATAATCACTTTATTCAAATTGTTAAATTGAATTTTAATTATTTAGTGGAACACAGGTACCGAGAATGAGGAATTAGATATTTGAAAACGAAGAATTTTTAAATATTTATTAATCCTAAAAAAATACTTTAAAAATCGCCACATAACAATGGGTAGTTAAAAATAGCTTGAATGGTGGAGCACTCTTAAAAATTCACAGGCCTGATAGGCAAACAGGAAAACGGTCAAAATTATGGTAAGTATACGTTTCACAACGAGATCTATCGATTAAAAATAGTTTCAATATGGCGGCACTTCCGGAAATACCGAAAGTTGAAGACAACTTTCTTATTTTAAATGGGTACCCCCGTTTTTTATTACACTTTATTAAGATTACTTTGTACAGTTTTATGAATTTTGATATCAAACACTCTATCCTAACATTAACCGTTTTTGACTGATCAAACTAACTTACCTATATAGTATGAGTGACATTAATTATACTTATTGTTATTTATTTATTGAAAAGCTTAAATCCATCGAATATTTTTACCTAATACCATTTCCGCTTTTAGCGCAGTGTGTTGAAAGATTCATCCTTTGTTTACACTCTTCAGAGCGAAGCCTCCCTGAAAGAACCAATTATCTAATTGAAACGTAAGTGAACACGAAATTGAGCAGTTTTGATACGCTTAAGCGATTTGGGTGTACGCGAAGAGGTTAATATGTTAATAACCTAAGTACTTCCTGACCTACTGGTTAATCAGTAAACTCTATCTAGATGGTGCCCTAAAAATATAAAGAATAATATTTGCTACCTAAGTTTAAAATTAATTTCAATCATAATATTTTTTTATATGCAATGTGTGGTAGCCATCATCATTCCTTTAATGTAATAACATATTTAATGTAATAAAATATTTAATGTAATTAAATAAGTAAAAAATATGAACACTGTGCTATGAAAAACATACAGGATTTTGTGTACTGAATACATCATTTTTGGTTGCAAATGAGGTTTCATTATTTTCCTTGCAAATTTAGCTTATTAGATACTAAATATACCTAGAGCATTACTGTTTTCACGACCCTGAGATCCTCTTTTTGTGAAATAAAAGATGCTGCAAAAAAACTGTCAGGGTCTTCATAGTTTATATAGTCCAGGGTGATATTGAAAATTTCATGGCAAATTCAAGCAGACATTAAAAGGTAAAAGCCAGCGTTAAAAACCAACCCTTGAAAAACTGTGTCAACAAACCATTTGATAAAGCTAACATCATAATAAAAATATTCATATTGTTCAGTTCCCACTAATAAAAAAAATATAATTAGTGAGAATTAAAACATATCTTCAAAATCAAATGTTATTTCAAATATTTTGTAAATTACGAATACAAGGTAGGTAAAACTTATTTACTCTTCTCTATACACACGTTCTATTATCTGTAATTTGGAAAGGAAAGCAAAAAGAAATTTTATATCCGAGAACTATATTGAATCTAGATATAGAAATCTACTACTGATAATACAAAAATGATAGTAGTAGAAGAACAAAGTAAAGGTCTGTCAAACATTTACTGAATATTTTTTTATTATAAATTAGTTTAATTGACAAAAAACTCCAATGCAAACAAAAGCTCCAAATTTTGGTAGCCAAACCAGACAGCTCTGATAGCTGTCATATGGGCAGAGGGTGTAGGGGGGGGGTCTCGGTTAAACCGCCCGGATCAAGAGGAGACAACCTTAACAAAAACCTAAATCCTACGAAAACCAGATCAAAACTATGCTTAGCTATATAGACTAGCCTCTACTGGTCTCAACCTTCGGGGCACCAGGGGATACCTCATTGTATTTGCACCTTACACATGCGGGACTCTATCACATGGTCTCTCTTTACACTTTAAATCTTATACATACGGGGCTCTGTAGAATAAGTGGATCGACTAACTCTTGTGGGGAAGCTGGAGAGAAACCTTCTAGCAATTAGAACATTTACAGTGCAAGTTCAAAGGGACCATCCCCAACTGGAACTACAGGAGAGGCAGCTCAGCACACAAGCTACTACCTCCTCTAGCCTTCGAGAGATAACGTGCGGAGCATGACTCCGCGCGTTCAGAATTTTCCCGATATTTGACGAATTCTATCGACTTTGACGTACTGCGCCTGAGTAGCTGTTGCATTTGACGTTACGAAAATAGTGTCAAATAGTGAGGTTGGAAGACTGCTTATTTCTCGAATATTGATCATTTGCGGAGTGACACTCCGCAGGTTATCCTTATTGCAACATTTTTGAGGTGAGTATCTTCTTTTTTTATTTGTGTTTGCTTGATTACTGAGCACAATTATGTATTTTTAGAGTGCGCTATGGACTATGCAAAAGAACAGGAATATCTTCAACGACTCTTTGACGAGGTAGATACCGATGTCGAGCCCGATGACGACGATGCAAGTTTGACTAGTGACAATGAAGAAACCCAAAATTACGACACCGATGATGACCTAACAATTGAGACCATTGCTGATTTGAATATTCTGCTGATAAACGAACAAACGGGACAACATGAGGACAACAGCTTGCTGCGCTTTATACGGGGAAAGATGAAAAGACAAACTGGCGTAAGCACCCTGGAAACATAGTAGATAGTAAGAACTCGTGCAGAAAACATTATCAAATGCCTTCCTGGTATAAAAGTAAATGCAAGGGAAAAAAAAAGTGCGATAGAGATTTGGAGCCTTTTTTTCCCCGAGGTTATTGTTGGAAACACAAATATTTTTATCGGCATGAGCCACTTTAATCCCTCTAATCGATCAGCAAGGCGAACCGATATTATTGAATTGATTTATATTAAAAATATGATTTATAAACACGAAGCGATAATATAATTACTAAAAAAGCCGTAGTAATATTTTATTTTCCCAGCATTTTTGTTAAACTTCGAGAGAAAACAAGTGCGGAGTCTTACTCCGCACGTTATCTTTTATGTCACGTTTCGGCACGTTATCTCTCAAAGGCTAGTAAGGGTCGGGAACCTACCTCTAGATCCAACAGGCTACACAAGTTACCGTTTCTTCTACCCGGCATGTGTCAACCAGGCGGGTTAGACGAACGGCTGATAGTAGGTCTTAACGCAGTTCGGAGGTACCACCGACTTCTCCATGAAGGATCTACTCTAGAGGAAGCAAAAGCGAATACACTATATATACTATATACTACACTCAAGGGAAGAGGGCCATGGTCAGGTCCTCACAATAGCAGTTGACCTCAAATCCAAAGAGGCAATGGAAAAACAGAGATTATATATTTAAGATTCGGAACAACACCGGTATCAGGTCTAAGGAGACACCAAGTTAAAGAAATGGAGAAAATGGAAATAAAGGGAAATTAAAACGACTTTGGGTGCACGTCATCAATGACACCATGCGTCGTCTTATGGAGTTTGCTGGTGGTCTTGTTATGATGTGCAACCAAAGTTATTTTAATTTTCCTATAGATCCTCCAGCGTCCACCCCAAGGGTACCTCAGTCGTAAACAAATTCCTCGACTGTGGAAACAGGACACGGAAGGCTAAACCCCAACCGTAGAAGGATGTATACCCTCATAGGAGGTAGATGTCCACTCTTCGGAGGATGCACATCTGTTGTTAGAGGAAGATGGGAAATATCCTCTCCCACCTATAACAGGAATATCCCCATGTATGATGAGTTATAACTCAAGAAAGGAAGACCCAATAGATCTTTAAGGTCGCGGTTATTAACCCCTCTTTCACTCATTCTAGATTCTACAAGTATAGAATACAGACCTACTCTACCTATAATTATATTATACTTTCGTTATAATGCAATTTTAAATTATTTAGTATTCTTCTTCTTCTTCTTTCTCAGCCTGGTTCCATCCAGTGTTGGATATAGGCTTCTTCTAGGTTTTTCCATGCTTCGCGATCTCTAGCCAATCTTATCCATTGTCTTCCCGCCACTGCCCTGACGTCATCGACCCATCTCTTTTTTGGTCGGCCCACACTTCTTGTTGTTCCCCTAGGTATCCATAGGATTACTTTTTGGGGCCATCGGTCTGGATCCTGTCTTGCCACATGTCCTATCCATTGCCACTTCAGACTTGCCACTCTTTTAACGACATCTATTAATTTTGTTTTTTGACGTATGTGGGTATTCCGTATTTTTTCCGTAATGGTGACTCCCAACATGATTCTTTCCATGGCTCTTTGTGCTACTCGTCGTCGTTCTGCTGTTTTTCGAGTAATTGCCATAGTCTCTAAGTCATACGTAAGCACAGGTAGAATGCAGCTGTCGTAAGCTTTTTTCTTTAGGTTCATGGGCACCTTTTTATCCTTGAAAATATCGCTCATATTTCCAAATGCTACCCATGCCAAATGGATCCTGCGTTTGATCTCCGTATTTTGGTTTTCCTTGCCCAGCTTGATTTTATGACCTAAATATATATAATGGTCTACGTTTTCAATAATAACCTTGTCAACGGTAATGTTATGGATATTGTTGCTCATTATCTTGGTCTTCTTCAAGTTCGTTTTAAGGCCAATTTTCTGGGATTGGTCATTTAGCTCATTTAGCATGGTGTTTAGTTCTTGAATGTCGATGCTCAGCAAGACAATATCGTCTGCGAACCTCAGATGGCTAAGGTGTACCCCATCGATGTTTAGACCTCTATTTTCCCATTATAATTTCTTGAAGACATTTTCCAATGCCAGTGTAAATAACTTGGGAGAGTAGAATTTTTTCTGAGTTTATTTATTATTAGTTACTGATATTTCATTTCAATACTAAACTCATTTTAAACACTGAATATTTAACTATATTACAATAAAAACAGTTCTTTCATCTCTTACTTAGAGCTATTTTAAACCCATAAAAATTACTGACAATGAGTGGGACGATGTTCTACCGTTATATTACATAATTTATCTGTTAGGTTTATGCTTAACAAAACCGGGTGTAACTATAATAGTGGCTATGAGCTAATATTTTCCAAGATCAAAGGCTTTGAGATATCCCGGTGAAATATTTCGGCAGATGTTTATACGAAAGTGATATAAAATGTTAAAATAAAAAGTGAAATCCACTCTGACTGAGATATGGCCTACGGTACGTTAAAGATATGCTAATGATTTTTTAATGCACGGCAAACGAACCCGAAAAATAGGTTAGAAGAGCCGAAAAGTGTGTCGGAAGTTTAAAAATAAATTAGAAATTAGACGAGACATTTGATTCAGGAATGTTATATGGGTCATTCAGGCATGTTGGTGGAGTAATTACTGAAGTTTTATGGTTCAAAAAGCAAGAGAAAATATAGAGCGATCAACACTTATTGTTGAAATAGTTGGAAATGTAGCATTTTTTATTTCCTTTAATAAAATTGAATTTAAAAATCTATTTTTATTTAAATTTCTTAGTATTGGCGCCATCTATTTGCTAGATGCCAAAGATACCAAACTCCATTAGTTACAGCTCACTTGTCTCGATATTTAATTTTTATTAGCGCATCTATTCGCTAGATGTCAAACTTCATTTATTACAGTTCACTTGTCTTGTTTATTAGCGCCATCTATTCGCTATATGCCAAACTTCCTTAATTGCATTTCACTTGTCCGAATCTCACTTCGCTGTGGATTGCGATTTTCTGTTCTAATGATCATATGATATCACTTTTTTCTCTCTCATTTTGTCTGTGGTGAAAAGGTTTTGGCTTCGGTTCTGAAACTGAGAAGAAGGTCTTTTTTTCTGAGAATTTGGATCTGAAGAAGACGCGTGTTTCGGCGTCCGACAAATTTTCCAGTGAAACTACTCTGAATCCACTTTTCGATTTCCATTGCATGGGTGTCCGATTTGGAAATTTGAAAACCTTGTAAAGTATGCAATCCAGAGTATAGATCGTATTTGTTTGGTTTCTTCTTGGAATGATCACCGTAAATTTATCCGCCATTTTATATAGCCCTATCTAACTAAATTCTATTTCAGTTATTTCCGTTTATTTGAGTATTTAATTACTGGTTTGGATCGGCATATGGTTTGAATATATTTATGTAAAGCTGATTTTCAGACCGTAAGTTGTTTTTTTTTATTGAGTATCTGTCCTGAGAACTATTTTTTATTTATAGAGTAACTACCACATGGTACTCAGTAATTACCACATGGTATACAGTAATAATGCAGTAATTATTGTATGTTTCACCCACTTTCATTTTGTATGGACCTATGCAGACCTTAAGACAGTGTTCCTGACATTACAATCGTTCTTTTGGCTGATATCGAAGACTTCTCCTGCCATAGTCATCTGCATCCACTTCTGTTAGTCTGGAGAATACCTACCTACCTGTTTACATCATAAGAAACTATATACAGATAAGTCTTAAGTTTGATACACAAGGTACGCTTTTATCTTATAATTTTTGAGACAACAGATTTAATAACCTGGTAAATTATCACTATTTATCCCACATATTGTAGTCAAAATTATTTTTATTTAACGTTATAAGTTATAATTTGATTCGTACAGTACACTCTTACTTAGCTATGATAGTTTATATGAAAATTATTAACACGTATTCATTTTAAAGGTTTTTGTACACGACATGTTTCGAAACATCATCGTATTGAGACATACATAAATTTCACCTGTTTTTATATTAAGTAGCTTACTTAGTTCAAAGAATACAATTACTAAATTCGAATCTATTTAAAATAACTTGCGGTTTTCTTGGGATCACTGTGAGTAATTGTTTAAAATAAATCGCTAAGCTAAATGTTTAATGGATAATTAAAATTTAATTATTAGGTTAATTAAAAAGGATAGTTATTTCTGACTTTTATTCCTGATAAACATAATAGACCCTTAATGCTGTTGATTACTTTATTTTAGCTATGTTGTGATATCGTATTTTTCTTTTTGGTTTCTTACTTTACCACTCTCATAAACAAAGTAAGTGGCGCCCTTTTCACTGTCTTTGACCATACCTATTTGAATTCTTAACATCAATATTAAAATCTCTGCAGCCTATATATTATCATTTTTTTTATTTTTTAACAACATTAGAAAGTCACTGTGAGTCAGAAGCCTTACCTACGAGCCCAGCTTTCCTCTAACCCTGAGCAACGGATTTTTTTTTTCCATTCTATTTGGGTAACGACAGAAAAATCGTCACAGAAATACCTAGTGTGTTCGAGGATTTTAGAATTAGTGATTGACGTAATTTTTTTGGCCTTTCTGCATTCTCTTGGAAATTTATAAGTTTTGAGTTTGCTATCTGTAAAATCTAAATATTTTTCAATGTAAATACATTGCAATTGTAATGATTGTAACAACCTATTCCGACTAGCAAAATCGTTCCGATTAGGAATATATACTAAGATTGTATTATATTGTACAAGAAATCTTGTGGTTTATTATGTAATGTAATACGTATTACTACCTGTGTTACTACATATTATATTGACAGATATTAGTTACATAAGTACACATAAAAACATTTTCACAAACTGTTACAAAACATCTACGTTTTGAACAGAAAAATTTGTTCATCTCCATAACCCTTCATCCCACATTGGTTTTGGGCTGATTTGTTGACGAACCTTAACCTAACCTAACCTAACTCTTTTTTTTTATAGATGGGAAACGCCTTTAGGGCCAGAGTGTGGGAATCTCTCTCATGCGAGAGCGCTTACCCACCAAAAACCCATCTGTGCTATAAGCTCGCCAATCTCGATACCGCCGAAGGCATTTCATCGAGATTAGAGATTTATCATTCTTCTGTGTTGGTCTGGTCTGTATACAAATCTTGTCTTTTTCGTCCTTCTCCTTTTTCTTTATAATTTTCCTTAATATGCCGCAAATCGCTTCGATATTTTCGTTCGATGATGTTAGAAGATTTCCGACGTTTACTCTAGTAATCTTCGTAGAGTAAACGTCGGAAACCTTCTAACATCATCGAACGAAAATATCGGACAATAAAAGGACGATTTCAAAATACTGTTACCAGAAAGTAACAAATAAAGATGGAATAATATTTTAAGTTCATATAATTTTTATTACTAATTTCAAATGTATTTTATGCTATATTGGAAACCACTTAACATTTTTGAAGTGAAACTCCTTTACGCACGATGGGAGTAAAAATTAAAGGTGATGACACACAAGACGCGAGAGGAAAAGTGGTAACGATCGGAGATTACGATGGAGCGACGTAACCCGGGTCCTATGTGAGCTAGGGGACTGAAATTCGAAATGTAGATGGTGTTCGAAGAGCCCCATCTTTTTTTGATATTTTGAGTACGATTTGTGTACTATGAAACCGCATTATCAATGGCGAAAAAATAATCCGATTTATTGGGTCTTTGAAGCGCCGTAACTCAATATCAAATTTTATTAGGAGCACGTAACCTAATCTGTATTTTTTAATACATTTAGTCAATAATTAAATTAGAAAACCTTCAGATTAAATCCATTTATTTCTTATCTCAATATGATTAATCTCACATTATTACGGAAAACGAATTCAAATACTGTCAAAAATTAACCATACTATTTAATTTTTGTTTTGTTCTGATGCTGTATTAACAGCTGGTAAATATTAGAATTTCTTAAATTTATTGCCAACCAACCAAGAAAAATCTGAATAGTAATAACTATTTTAATCATTGTTGATAGCTTCGTATATTAAAAATTCCATAAAAGTTTGAAGTTAGAATAGAGTGGAAGATTTGAAATGAAAACCGGGCCAAGTGCCAAAATTAAAATGTTGAGAAAATTAATGTTTTTGATACCTTCCAACAAGCAAAGTGACAATGTGACAACAATAAATGCATATACAGGGTTGTTCATCACATACGACACGGAGTATTGTAGTTAAACGATTAGACTTTTACAAATTGTAAGTTTTGGGTTCGTTGAAGGACCATTAGAGATACAATTTAATAGTATTGTCCCAAATAAATGTCCCTGTATATTATTACATTTTTATTTTCTACGATTAAAATAAAAGTAAATTTGATTAAGGTTTATCACACTTAAACCTTACTGTTTTTGAAATATTTCGGTTTTTGTCAAAATACAGTAATAATTTTAATGCTTTCTTTCTCTAGGCGTATTTAAGTTTTTAACCCAAATATTGTACTGAAGTATTTTTATTTTCTAAATTTTGTGTTGCAATAATAAAAATTATACTATCTTATACAGAGTGTCTAAAAATTTATTTTAAATAATTATTAGCTTTAAACGGCAATAACTTGTTTAATTTAAATAGAACACCCTGTATATTTTATCAGAATCAGATGTACAATTTAATTGTCTATCAAATTGTATTATGCCACTTTTTACCTATCTCGTCAAGTTTTCGTAGAAAATGCATTTTCTTATAATTTAGACCTCCATTTATCAATATACCCATGGAATATTGACATTTTAGATTATTTTTAAAGCAACAAATGTATAAAATGTACAGGTGCTAAAAACAATAATATTAGTAGCCCATTTATATTCAAAAAGAAAGAAATTAGAAGAACTATTTAAATCCTTATAAAAGAGTATACCATTAATTAAATATACCACCATTATCCGCCCAAATATTAATTAATTACATACTTAATTGTGTTAGTTAATAAATTATTCTAAATAAATGTGGATTTGAAATAAAAAATCAATATAATAATAAGTTATGAAAATGAACGTCTCTGTTGTTATAAATAAGCATTCGTCAAAATATGAAATAAAATTCTTAAGGTGTTTCTTTTTAATGCACTGTCTAATACAGAAAATACACATACAAAATTCAGTTATTTAGTTTATGTTTATTTGGGACAATTATTATTAATCAACGCAAACAGTCAATTAATGTAGTTTGAATACTGGAATCATATTAATTGATCCTCTAACAAATATTTAAACATTTTTTTTTTTAATTTTTTAATGAATTAAAAACTCTACTCTTTAAAAATTTGTTGGGTTAAAAACTTAAATACGCCTAGAGAAATGAAGCATTAAAATTATCACTGTATTTTGACAAAAACCCAAATATTTAAAAAACAGTAAGGTTTAAGTATCAAATTGACCTTTATTTTAATCGTAGAAACGAAAAATGTAATAATATACAGAGTGTTCCATTTAAAAAAATACAACTTTGATATTTTTTATTTATTTGGGACATTCTGTATCTTGTAAACATATTTTTAAATTGTAGCTCTAATAGTCCTCCAACAAACCCAAAACTTACAATTTGCAAAAATCTAATCGTTTAGCTACAATACTCCGTGTCGTATGTGGTGAACAACCCTGTATAGATAACTGAGCTTGATGTATGTGCCACTTGTAGTGGTATTTACCGCTGATAGCGTGACATCTTTGATGCCGTATTTGAAGTAGTTCCGAGTCTCATAGCCCTTTTTATAAGTTATTGTACATTAGCATTAATTTCAAGGAAGTAATTTTAACATTTGGCACTTAGCCCGGTTTTCATTTCTTCAGTTTTCTTACAGTTTTCTTACATCACACGTTCTTTAGCTGAAACACCTTCATAAGCCCTATATTACTTTGCAACACTACTCTTGCCTTTTCTTAAACTTTTGTATCCGCTTATGTATTCGAGACGTTTCCGAGAAGCGTTCATAAATAGACATGGGATTTTACCTGAAATTTGGTGCGGAATCGGAATTCTTTTAAAACATGTAGAGATAAGAGATCGATTGCCATATATTTCGAGGTAAGAGAAGAACCTTTTAGGCAGAAGCCCATTGTGTGGAAGTTAAAAAGATATTTGTGCACAGTACGTTTTACCGGGTGTGTATAAAATAATTTTCAGAGTAACTTGTATAAATTTCATTTATATTGTTTAGAAAATGGTTCTATTTATATTTTAGTAATTAAACTTTACGTTACGTACAGTTCATTATAAGATTAACAAAGTTCAACTCCTAAGTTAATGGTATTAGAATTAGAATTTAGAATAAGTGGGAGGGGGGTTAATCTCTGCGACCTTAGAGATCTATTGAGTTATAACTCATCATACAGTCCCAGGATTCTACGGAGACCCGTGTCCCTCACAGTCGAGGAGCTACTACCCAGGCCGGGTAGACGAAACGGTAGCTTGTGTCGCCTGTTGGGTTTAGAGGTAGGAGGTAGGCTCCCGACCCTTGGAGGAGGTGGTATCTTGTATGCCACTTGTGGAGGATGGTCTCACGCAAGTGTCAGCCACCTCTCCTGTAGTTCTCTTTGGGTTTGGCCCCTTGGAACTTTCATTGTTACTGTTCCCAGTGTCGCTAGGGGGTTTCCCCACACAGCTTCACCGGTGATGTTTTTATTACTATTATTACAAGATCTCATAGTGTTCCTATGAGTCGCTAGGGACAGTCGGTCCACTTCTACAGAGCCCCGCATGTAGAAGTAAGGGGTAAAATACAATGGGGTGCCCCCCGGTGCCCCAAGGTTGAGGCTGTCCGTAGCCTCGCCCGGTATCGTTATATGTCTTGGTGCAATTTCCTGGCCACGACACTACAGTCAGGGACAAAACGATGAGTGAGATGCTTCTTAGACCAAGCCAAGTGCTAGGGGGGATTCCCCCCAGCACCTGACCAGGAGCTTCCCCACCAACGACAAGGTCTTGCATCTCCTAGGGGAAGAAGTTAATGGAATTAACAGTATTAACTGTTTCTGTAGTTTTAGTATTGCAGAAATAGAAACAACTAAAAAATCTGGTTAATGGATTATCGGTATTGAATATTCGAAATGAAAGTATGTATAGAAAAAGCCTTTAAAGATAAACTTTAAACCACGTGACAGCTTCCTTCAAAAATCATTATTTCACTATAAAATAAGACTCTTACGGTACCGGGTCATAGTGGCATCCAAGGCAATGGAAAAGTCGACGACGATCTAGCAGGAGGCGAGAACATCGGAATCCTATCTCGGTCTAGAGCTAGTACTGGGATTATACAAATGAATGATCCATAGTGCAGTATAAGTCTGGATCGGGAAAAAGCAGACGTTCTACTGGAGAAACAGAGTTCTAAAACCTGTAGATGTACCATGTAGATGAGGCTCGAAGAGCCCCGTCTTTTCATGATATTTTGAGGACGTTTCTTGCAATCAAATTAAAAAATCGTCCGATTTAAATGAAATTTGCTATGTCGATAGATTGGACCAAGGCCAACTTGGTCCTGGAGCTGGAGTATTTGGGGAAAGACCAAGGGCAAACTTATCCTTTTCCTTCGGTAAACACTCAACCGTATTCCAGACAGAAATCTTCGCTATTCTACAATGTGCAAGAGAAAACAATAGAAGAGCTTATTCAGGTAAACTCATCAATATCTGCTCAGACAGTCAGGCGGCACTTGGGGCGCTTATGAACCCAAAGGTATCGTCGAGACTCGTCTGGGAATGCCTGGGTGAACTGGGAGCTCTGGCACGAAGGAACAGAATTAAATTATTCTGGGTGCCGGGCCACAGCGGCATCCACGGCAACGAAAAAGCCGATGAGCTACCTAGGCAGGGATCATCGGCATCCTATCTTGGTCCAGAGCCAGTACTGGGAATACCCAAATGTATGGCCCGTAGTGCACTAAAACTCTGGATCAGGGAAAAGCACAATGTCCATTGGAGGAACAGACAGGGACACAGGCACAGCAAGGCTTTTATCCAAGGACCTAGCTCTAAAACCGCAAAAGAACTGCTACTGCTTAAGCAGGAATAAAGTGCGGATTACAACAGGCCTCTTGACAGGACACATGGCTGTCAAGTGTTATCTGAACAAGCTCAACCTGTATCAAGGAAGTGTTTGTGCAGACTCTGCGATAAAGATCCTGAAACAGCGGAGCACATAATATGTCATTGCGAGGCTCTGGATCGCAAGCGACACCTTTTATTTGGGAAAGCTAGGCTAGAACCGGAGGAACTATGCTCCCATCCTATCAGGAACCTACATAAGCTAGTGCAGGGCACAGGGATAGAAAAATGGGTGCAGATATAGAATGAGGACAAACACAATAGGCCTCAGAGGTCGCAGTGTTTCCGGCAGAGGAAGGCCCCTTGTTATGGAAAAAAAGGCCAACTTGCCTATGTACAACACGTGCCACAGTGGCAGTTTTGACCTCGGTTTTGACGTAACAAACATCAAAAGTTGATGTCGTCCGATCGCCACTAAATTTGGTGGGTAGGCTATATGAGCGAGAGTACACACGGTCCCACCCTCCAACATTGGATAAAACGTTTCGTTTACTTCTTCATCAGATGGGACTAAGGATTTTATATTGAAGAAAAATGTGGATCGATTTAGGCATAATTGGGGACGGGCTACGGTGCGGTGGTGCCCGGGACGTTTCGAACCGATGCCTCTAAATGGACGAAATCATTAGGATTTTTCTTAATTATGGGTCGATTGATACCAGACTGGACACATGCATAGGATTATTCGAATGGAGTCCTGAGACAGACAGACGAAAATAAGAAGTTTCAGTTCAAATATGCACACATAGTGAACACACAATTTTTTTAGATTAAGTATCTACTTGATAACGGAAAGTAATATTAGTACTCTAAACGTAGTTGAACAAATCAAAAAATAAATATAATGGAATACTTCCATTGTCTTAAACCGTTTTATTTTAATCCGAGAATGAGCATTTATTGTGATTAAAAGGCTTTTATTTATTATTGCTATAAAATAAACGTTAAAATAAAAATCTGTTAAAGAATAAAGAAAATACCCAATTTGGATTTCTATTTGTTATTCAGAGAAGTGGTAATTTAAATCAAGTTCATGTCTATGACCACTGAATAAGAAACAATATTGTCAGGTTAGAATTTAGAAATAAGAAAATGTAGTGACCACAACATTGGAAATAGAAGTCAACGTTTTATTATCTTCTTTGATGTAAATTAAATTAGTCAACAGACTCGCACAATTTCCACCACTAAAATGAACCTATAAATACAACCGTCTTCTTTCATGCCGGCGCGGTAAAGAACAACATGTGTATACGTTCAGTTTCTGTTTATATTTTGCTCAGTTGTGTCCTTGGTTATTTTTATCGCGGCAATATTTCAAATCATGGATTCCGTTTACTAGTTTAAAAGAATCTCGGAAGCTGCGTCCCTGACTGACACTACCAGCTATGCTTCAATATTTCTTTTTTATCGAATTGGTATAATATAGATATTAATACAAGATCTCGATAGAATCACTGGGATTGACAGTGATTCTATCTCGTTTTTTTTATTCTGTTCCTTTTTATTGAAAAAACAATTTGGATTACACCCATTGATTTTACCATAAAGAATTTATACAATTATACCAAAATACTTCATCATAAGCAAGAGTAATGATAAATAAAACAGCCCCAGAGTTCCCAACTGGCAAAGGAGTAAGACAGGGGGAAGCGATATCCCCAAAGCTGTTTACAGCAGCACTAGAAGAAATCTTCCGTCAACTGGACTGGACCAACAAAGGATTAAAAATAGATGGAGAATATCTTAGCCATCTAAGATTCGCTGATGACATAGTCCTAATTGCCAATAGTCCTGAAGAAATACAAGTACAAATTAATGAACTAAATACAGCCAGCAATAAAGTGGGTCTTAAAATGAATTTAGCAAAAACTAAAGTAATGTACAACAAACTACTGTACACCAGAAATCAACAGAAGAATTAAGTTAGCATGGAGTACTTATGGAAGAAACTCATACATATTCAAAGAAGAAAACATTCGACCAATGTGTACTACCAGTCATGACCTATGCCTGCGAAATCTGTACACTTAAAACGAACATCATAAGTAAACTGCAGGTTGTACAACACTCAATGGAACAGAATATGCTGGAAATAACCAAGAGCGACCGTAAAAGAATAGCGTGGATACGATAAAAGACTCAGGTAATAGATGTCATCCACAGAGTGAAGAAGGACGGAGAACAGCACATAACAATTACAGTATGGCACCATGTATGGTGGTTCATAACAATTACTGTATGGTACCGACGAGGAATTAGGAGGCCTAGAGGAATACCAAACCTGAGATGGAACCATGATATTATGAAATTAGCAGGGATAACTTGGGCCCGCATAGCTAACAATAGACAACAATGGGCCCAACTACAAAGAGAGTATGTGAAGGATGCTACCTCATAATTGGAAATGGTTGAATAAGCTGAAAATGATGATATGATAATGACTTCATAATAAACTCTGGACAAACGCTTCTCTAAGGAGAGTTACAAGGAGGAGAATACCAATTACTGAAAATTATAATACAGTAATCTGCTGATAATGCTAACATGGTTAGTATTACATAACCCAGAGTATAAGTTCTAGTTAGAGTTTTGTATATTTTTGATTAATACTGGATGAACATTATTATAAATAACTATTGATATAAAGTTTTTGATAAGATTGGAGATGCTAGGTACAATTTCGTTAGTTGCTTTTGAAACTTTCGACTAATGTAATGGTAATGACGCTATACATCCCAACTAGCATTTATAGTGGCAGATACGTAACAGCTACTATCAAAGCCACTACAAAGTGGGCGGTGACCATCGGCGGCTACGTCGTATATTCGTAGCTGCTAAGTAACTGCGACCAAAATGGGGAAAGATTTTGAGTAGCCGGGTAGTGTCTTGGGTAGTTTTTGCCACTAAAAGAGTTACTATGATAAAGTAGCCTACTGGTGAATGCGACTTATCCATTACGAAGCTGCCTAGTCGCGGGTTCGTGGCAGCCAAGTGTTAGCCACCGACATGTGGAACTTTCGTTAAACTGTTGAACTTTATTCGCAGCGACCTCTTCATGCAATTTCACATTTCATAAAAATAAATATCATGATGGAAAATAATTATGGAAGCCATTATTATTTTTTCGTTATTTGTTATTTACCGTGCGATTTTAACGCCTTTTTTAGGTAAATTCCAGAACGCAATCAACTTTACTGAATAAAATAGTGGGTTTATATAACAAAATTTTCGAGCGCCTCTCAAAATATTTCAAATTATTATATTATTTGCAATAGAAACTCATGTTTGTAATTAAAAAATAATAATAATTTGCTTGAAACCGGGGTCAAACTTTAAAATATTAGTCCACCGTCAGAAATAACAAAATGACTATGGAAAAAAGCTTTAATCTAGGTATATTTAGCTTAAAAACGCATAATGTTTGAGCCATTTGGCTGTTCGTCTAAAAATTCATGAAAAAAATATGGCCGTTTAATCCGAAAAATACTTTATAGTTCCATATGCTACCACAAAGTACCGGGGACAATAACATATTAGGCCAACCCTACCCGTTTGGACCTTTACAATCTTCGGATTGATAAAGTGACAATTGTAGCTATCCAAAGGTGACTTTATAGAAACAATAACTTTTTGGAACTACATGGTCAACGATTCTTTGGAACCATAAAGTGATTTTTCCAAGAAAGTTCCCTGCGCCACCAAATTGCCACTTAATTGGAGCGGTTCTACACCGATCGCGGTGGTGGCGACTATACATTCCATTGGTGCCACTATAACGTTCCGCCTTGTCCTTTGAAGTTATTTTTTACTTATTGTGCATTTTCTATTATTAGTGTTTCTATATTATTCAGATCTACATGAGGTATAGAGTATTTTAACGCCCACTTTTTTAGCTTTTGTTTTATATTGTTGTTGGTTCTCAAATTAGTTCTCCTCTGAGATTCAGTTTCAGATGAATAACACTACAGTCATCTGCAGAAACAGCTTCAATCACTACCTGATTTATGATGTTCATCAGTAGGACTATAGAGAGATGTAGTTTTTGTTTCTGATGTTGATGCATCGGCTCGCAGTGATTCCTTTTGTTTAATTCTTTGGTAGAAAGTACTAGAATATCTAAATTTCTTTTTATTCACCTTAGGGATTTTTCAATTTTTTAATAAAGCTTAAAAGCAAGTAAAAGAAAACACTAAAACAGAGCAGCACCCGATGCAATCTGAGGCAATTACATTTATTAGGTTATATTAAGTTACGGTCACTATAAAGTAGCCGTTTTGACCCCCGTGACTTTTAGTGGCAATGGATGAGCGACGGCTACTTTATAGTGACCTAGGAAGGTAGCAGTAACCATTTTGCTACTTTCAATGCTACTATAAATTAGAAGTAACTAGGTGTCGTGGCCGCGACTACCCCGTAACTTAAATTGTTACTACAAAGTAACAAAAACTTAATGGAGGCATTATGGTAGCACTTGTTGGTAACCCTTACTTTAAAAAGCTACTATGAAGTTTTTGGTCTTTTATGGTGTCATATTCGAGAATTCGGGTAGTTCCAGCCACTTCTTTAAATTACATTTTTGTGACTTGCAATCGGGGTGTTTATTTTCAACTTTTATGGTAGGACTAACCGGTCACTCTCGAAATATACTTCAAAGTGACTATTCCTTATAAAGTAACATTTTAAGTGGCAGAGTGGACCTAGGAACTATACTTTAGAGGCAGTGACATTTTAAAAAGGACTGGGAACTATATTTGCTAGTTAGGATAGTTTGTTGTTATATTGTGTGTTACAACTTATCAAAAATTTTACAATTATTTTCTGATTAGGAACCTGGTATTGCACCTTTAGAAGTATTAAACGACAAACATAATAAGAAATTATAATAAAAATAAATTTTACTAGATGCATGGATTTCTTTCTAGTGCTACATTTTATTAATTATTTTGGCTTCTGACCTCTGTATTTCGTGCTGCTTGCTGTATGCATATTCTGAGATACGGGATTTCTGGATGTCTTCTGTTGGCACTTTTTTAATATTGCATTGACTCGTACTGGTAAGGTCTGTTGGTATCTCCATAATGCCCGGCACACTGATGTAGTAAAGAAGATCTGAAGAAGTAAATTCTCGACAGTAATTTGGTCATGAGCTATCGCACTTAACATGGCCTAGTCATCCTGATTAACCTGATTTAACTAGTAACTGTAGTGGTATTTAGTTTTTACTCGATAACAACTAGTGATATATACTAGAAAATAGGGTATTATATAATTATCAGGGTCTCTCACTTTCAATATTTTAATTATATTAAATATAAAGCATGGTCACATATGTAGAAACAGTTTTGTCTATAAGTAACCTAAATTTATGATCCTACAATATACTACATATAAGTAAAAAAAGAAAAACATTGAAGAGAAAATATTAATTTATGAAAATTTATATAAAAAAGAATTTAAAATAAAAAAATCAAGAAATAAATAAATATTTGATACATAGGTAAAGATACATAAATTTAGAATTAAATCCAAGATATTAAATAAGTATTTTTATTTATATATTTAGAATAAAGTTCACAAAATATTAGACTCTGGAACATAGTAGTGTTCGAAATTTTTGTAAAATAAAGATATTATTTATGTTCTTGTTTGGGTTAGGTAATACTGCATTTTATTTAATTTATGTGAAAGGAGAGTGGGACTGTTTACCACGAATGTATTATTAGTCATTACCGGCACTTTTGTCGATCGTAAAATTTTAGAATCAAGTTACACCAAAAATATTAAACCTAAGCAGTTATGAAGAATGCAGAAAGCAGAAAGAGAAGCAAAAAACAACTAAATATACCATGTGAATTAGTCATTAATGGCACGGTTGGTCATCGATATACAGTTAGCTTTACAGTTTTGCTTCATTTGCATCATCAAGAGAACATGTCATTTTTTTTTCAAACGCCACTAATAAGTTTTTAAATAATTTCAAACGTTCCACATAATATAAAAATATTTAAAAGTCGTGCCTTGTTTGTAATTATATATCGAAAAACTATGGTTACGCTCGTGGAATTTGACACTTAATGCATATACCGTATGATCGAGAAAAAACGGCGTCAAAGGCGGCTGGGGAATGACTATCGATGCTATTTTTGACGAGGTCGAACTCTGCTCAAAGTTAATTAACTTTATTTTGATTTTTTTAGTTAATTAAAATTCTTCTTCTTTTCACTTTAAAGATCTTCAAAAAAATTAAATTTTAATTAAAATGAATACTAAATGTAGAAAATCTAAAAGAAAATAGTAAGTTTCCGGATACAGAAATCTATATCCAAAAAAATATTTTTTTCTGATAATTTGAACTATACCAGTTTTAATTAATAAAAAATCTATATTAGGTAAATCCAGTAAATCGTAATTAATACTAAATGCGTTTTTAAAAGTAAAGAAGAGAAAAATCAAAAAGGCTCTAACCTAACAATCGCCCGTCCCAGTTCCAGGCATTTCGATAACTCTAGAGTTAACAAAAATCAGATTATTCTACTGTTAAAATGTATGGATTATCCTTTTGTAATTGTCTAATACAGACTAGACCCTTCAGATTTAATAAAACTGTAGCTGTAAACCAGTTATGTGTGTTCATTACTATACATGGAAGAAATATCGTGTTTATCAACAAGGTTAATTGTAGGCCTTTAAATTTTGCTTAATATGGTCATATTTTGTAATATTCAAGTCATAATTGTTGATACTTCTGGTGGATAATGTTCAATTTTATACATGTATAAAATATAAACACACTAAATTGAAGTACTAGAAACGGTAAGGTGGGATATTTTTACGAATCTGTATTATTACTTTTTTACTTATAGAATATCTACAGCTGTGTATAACCTCTAAGAAACAAATTAAATGAACAAAACTATGTCCAAGAAATAGTCTATTGTATAGAGGATTTAAGGAAAACCTTAAAATGTTTGTACAATTTGTTTTTGAATTTCTTCTAGGTTTCTGCATCTTCGGTCAGTGAAAGTAGAAATATTGAAAGCAGTTTTTTCAGTCCATAAGATTCAACATTTAAAAATACAGGGATACTTAATCATTAATTAATCTGAATTATTCTTTTTTGAGATATAGGCACTATAGGCAGCAAAATATTAGCCTTATAATCCCGGAAGCTGTGGCCAATAAATTAAATGATAAATAATTGTAAATTGTTTATACATATATAAATCACTTGTTTTAAAATAAAAAATTGGCATTTTAAATTTTATATTGTGTTTATTTATTAAATGATAAAATTAAAATATTTATATACTACATGATCTAACACTGTAAGTCTTAGTTTCTTTGGTTTGGTTTACTGTTTGTCGAGTACTATGGGTATAGTTCATTAAATTAATAGATTCTATTCTTATGATTGACATATGCATATCAATTGTTTTCTTAAGTTATGTTACAATGAAACTCACTTTATAAACAGGATAATATAGGTATTTATTTTCTTTCGAATGGTATTACAAAATATTTTTTACTGTGAACCCTACTAATTAATATACTATGCCTGGTTCAAGAGTCTAAATCTGTACTTATTACGTTATCATTTAATTTAATAACAAACCTAAAATATTTGTCTGCGACTTACTAAAAAAAAACAATTATGATTTTCGAAAGTGACTAATACAGCTTTTTGTAAAATTATACATTACTTCTTGATGTATGTATTATATTAATTCATTTATTTACTTAAATTGTTCCAATGTGTATGTTATTTCCTACAATCTATCAACGTGTATGTTATTTCCTACAATCTACCAGTAGTTACATTAAAAGTTAAGTATGTAAATAAATGACTTAGGAGCCTAAAATTATTGAGATTAAATAACGTAATATATAAGTAAATAAAATTGACAATACACCAATAAAATATTTTAGCAATAACCATTGATTCCTGCATGGAACTTTGCTTGAACACAGCATCACCAATTTTGTTTTCATTAAATTCTCTATGCAATAGATTATTTCTTGGACACAGTTTTGTTCATTTAATTAATATGCTTCTTGGAAAACAGAAACTTAGGCATACACAGAAACAGATACTCCAGAAGTAAAGAAGTAATAATACAGGGATTCGTAAAAATAACTATCTCACCTTGTTGCTTCTAGTACTTCAATTTGGTTTGTTTATATTTTATATATGTATAAATTGAACATCATCCACCAGAAGTATCAACAATTATGAGTTGAATATTGCAAAATATGACCATATTAGGCAAAATTTAAAAGCCTACAATTAATTTTGTCGATAAACACGATACTTCTTCCATCAACTAACGGATTATTTACTGGTATTAAACACACATTTTTATTTACAGCTATAATCAATGCAATATTAGTAAATCTGAACGGTCTAGTCTGTATGAAACAATAATAAAAGGCTAATCCGTACATTTTAACAATACAATAATCAAAAATGTTGTCGAAATGGAGGAAATTTCTCGTCAAAAATAGCATTGATAGTCATTCCACAGCCGCCTTTGACGCCATTTTTCTCGATCATACGGTATTATTATATGCCTAGGCGTTAAAATTACTTTTTTATATTGTCAATCACGTCGCGAAAATTAATACTTTTGTGACGTTTGAAAAAAAAACATATTTGTCGTGAACCTATTGTAAATTATTAAAATATTTATTAACAAGCTAACAAGAGGAAATTAATGACAACGATTTGTTGGTAAGAAAAATTAAAAATACACACTGTCCAACTGAACTGTTAGTCATAGAAAATGATAGTGTCAATGAAACTACGCATCAAACTGGAAACAAGATCCAACTGCCTAAGAATTTCAACATCGTTCATTTATTTTATCAAAGCGAACTATGGGTGACATATGTCAAAATATTTTTTTTCGTTTTTGAACGTGCTGAACTCATTGTGCACAAAATTTTTAAAATATTTACTAACAAGTGAAAACTAGTGAAAACGATCTGTCTGAAAGAGAAATGAAAAATATCCACTGTCCAGCTGTTGCTCGTAGAAATTGATAGTGTTAATGAAACTACGAATCAAAACTCGAAACAAGATCCAGCCGCCCAAACAATTCCAACACCGTTCATTTATTTTCGTAAGCCGAAACATGGGACACGGGTGTCGAAAGATTAAGATAGGAACGGTTTTCCGGAGATTCTAGGTCAAAACGGCTTCTTAAGAAGCGAGAATGTTATCGGATCTAATTGAAAAGTCACGACTATCAAGTGAAAGGTTATATATAGTACGATAGAAGATGGTTGGTAGAGATGGAGCGAAAATAATTAAACCGAATTATTTATTGTGCCTGATTGGTGATTTTACAGAGATTATCGGAGTAACTTACTTGTTTTAATACTTTTCTGGGTTGAAGTAGTCAACTAAAACGAGCTCTATACCGGGTGCGTCTCAAAAGTGGCTCACCCCTATAACTTTTTTTATTTTTTTAGATAAAACAACGAGATTTGGTATGTTAGTATATGACATAAATTGGGATTCATTGACGTATTCAATTGTTTTCGGTGACTTCCGGTTTCACCGGAAATGACTACAACTTTTGATTTTTAAATAACTTTCCTGGCTTTAATATGGCGATTATCTTCAACACTGGTGGAATGTTGCCAGTTAACGTGACGTCAGCAAAGACGTGAGCCAGCCATTTCTGCGTAGCTTCCGAAGTTTATTGAGAACGCAGGATGGATATTATCAAACCCCGGGGTCTTTCCTGGTTTGACATCCTTTAAGGTGTCACTTCCTCACAGGTGAAAGGCAGACAATATTCTGTTTCTATGGCTTCAGCTTTTAGAGTTTTGAATTCTCGTTTCATCTCGATTGTGTGGGCTTTATCTTTGGGTGCTCTGGATATTTTTACTATGTGGGAAACAACCATATTTGAGCTGATTTCTGTCTTATGTCTTTGTAAGGGGTCTTCGTTTTCTAGTTTTACCAGTAATGACCATGCTTGTCTGCTCGATGTTTCGAAGTTCATATTCTCTACTGTTTCATTCCTCTTTTCTCGCCTCACAGCATGTGAAGCAAGACATCTGCCATTTCTTGATCGCCGGTTTCGAGAAAGTTTCGATACATCTCCTCGCTGGTTTGAGACCATCCGGGTATGTACTCCTGGCAGTAACCTCTTGGTTTGCAATTTTTATAACCAACAACATGTATTGACGATTTAAAACAATTTCAACAAATTATTGAGTCTACTCTCCATTATATTTTTAGACATTTTAAAACCCCCATCGTGATCCAAGTGTATATATTTATATTGCTCCTTCCTTAATCTGTTTATTCAAAGGCTATTACCCTTGTATATATATTTTTAAAGTAGATCAACCTAAGACGTTTATGGACTAAGACTACTAGATGGCAGGACCGGTTTCCCTACAGAAAAATATTTTTTGTTACTCTGAATTTTGAAGCTACCAATAAAAACAGAGAAAATAAAAATCGATAATTTTCGGACTGTGCCAATTGGTTACTAATCGACCAGATACTTTTTATCTATCAGATATGCTATAAAAGCTGGCAATTATACAATTCGACCATTGTAAATACCCGACAAATTCTTCAAGGCCGACAAGGCCGATGCTTCTCACTGATAAGAAATAAAAATGTTTTTTTAGATAATTTTCGAGGTATTTTTTCTTTCTGAATGCCCATTTTAAAGTATTTTATATTCTTTGTCCCCTTGACCTATTATTATCCTGGTTGCACGTATGAAAGTTCTGTTTCTTCTAGTTTTAGAAAATGTTCATATTTCTTTTTTCTTTGTAGGTGTAGTGCAAAATTAGATTAATTTATTAAGTTTAATTATAGTGTTTAGTGTAGCATGGTAGTGTAGTCTACCAAAAATATTTTAGTAGTGTTTTTATAGTTTATTTTGTAATTAAGTAGTAGGTGAAGGGATAATTTGGTTATTTTTTCTTTTTGTTTGATAAATTAGTAAGTTTGATAATTTGTTCAGTGTAGAATACAAGAATAAGTAGTTGTGTAGTGTTTTTAAGAGATTATATTCGTTTATTTTGTAGTTAAGTAGTAGGTGAAGGGGTATTTGGGTATTTCTTCTTTTTGTTTTTCTTGTAATAATTGTAGTAGTTCTATTAAGTATTGTGATAGATACACTATATCTTCCTTCAATTTCGTTGAAAAGTGCGTCATCATATAATCTTGGTTTTCTGGTAGCAGAATATACGAAAAAAAATCTGATCAAATTTATTTGAAATTAAATTAATCTAGCCTTATTAATCAAATTAAACTAGTCAAATAATAATAATAGTTGGTTTCAAAATACTATACAGGGTGAGTTTCCTACGATGTTCTCTATGGGCACCTCGGAAACTACTGGAGATAGAGAGTCGGTTAATGGGGAAAGAATTGCAGTTTTGTGGGGTCATAAATATGCGCCTTTCGGATTTTTCGGAGAAGTTCAAGGCTTATTAGATATTTCGAAAAAAACAAATTTTGGCTATTTTAAAACTCGTTTCTAATTCCATTATAATCTGCCGTATAATCGAATAAAAACGGCGTCAACGATGGCTATGAAGTGAAGATCGCTGTCATTTTATATGTAAAACTGATCGTCATTCAACACTGATCGTCATTTCATAGCCATCGCTGACGCCGTTTTTATTCGATCATACGGTATTTTAGACAAAAAGTTTTCAGATAAAAGTTGTAGATAATCGCATAGGTACCTAATGAGTTTGTGTTTTCTGTTTTTTTTCTAAAGTCTGTCATTTTTGACATATGACACAAACATATGTTTTTTTTAGTAAACCATAGTTGGCCATGACTTCATAAAAAGCGCCATTTTTTAAGCTTTTCAGCGATAGGTATAATATGTTTTTTTCGAAAAATTACAAGTTATAGCTAATTCTTTTCTTTCTTGGCTAATTTCCATACCAATAATACCATACCAATTAGTTAGCATCAAAAATGTAAAAAGTTTTATGTTTTCAAAAAAAAAATAGGTATCGTAAAATTCGTAAAGCACTCAATTTAGAATAAAATAATCTAAGAATGAAATGATTCTTTTATACACCTGCATTAAATCAAATTAAAATAGGTATGTAACTTTTTTTTAAATATTAATTAACAGCCAATTAGCATTATCATAAATTATAAATAATGTACCAACATATCGAAATAATAATTTCTTTGTTAATACGGTTTAGAATTCTTAAAATAATAGGCAAAAATAATCTACAATTTACAATAAAATAAAAGTTTCGTTCTTTTTTCTTAATCAGCTGATCACTATTAAAGTTCGCAGAAACCCGGGGCTATATTATTACATTACTCTGAGGAAAATAACGAAAATAATCGATATTTTTGACTCCGCCCCGAAAGGTTCACGATTTGTCCTCCAGTTAGCAGCACATTTTGTCTAGTTGGTTGAACAACTTAACAGTAACAAATATATATAACAAAATATATATTGACACAATTTCTTTTTTATACATTTTTTCAGTAGTTATCTAAAAATAAATTATTGTACACAATCCACTATTCTCTGAGGCACACGAGATAACTGCGTAAATTATTAACTGCATTTGCCATGCTAATTTAGTCATGCATATTAGCAAACGTCTCTAAGTATTATAGAAAACAAGCTTATATTTGAGATGTAATTGGCAGTCATGGATAACAACAGTTATTCAACTTAACAATAATACATAAACAGGCCTACCAGCATGAATTAAGATATTTCCTTTAACAGTAATTCTGTTTGAAACTATAATGTTTAGATTGCCGTCTCTATTAAATAGAATATTTTATTTAAAACTAATTCAATTTTTTGCAAATGCGTACCTACATTATTTGATAGCAAAAACCATAACTATTTTTGTGATTTTCTGTCCTGTGGTCCTGGAACAATAACAAATCGAATTAAAAAAGTCGTTAATTTAGTATAAGTTACAGTTAATAATATCAAATGATAAATTAAAATACATTTGTGCCGGTTCTGCATTAATACAAAATTTTTATTAATGCCTAAAGCTATTAAATACTGTAATTTCCAGTTGGTATCACATGATTTAATCCACTGATTAATAATGAATCGTAATAATACATAGCTAACGGTTCGATATTTGTATTTGCTTTGTGTCTATTTAAATTTGAAATTTCCATGTCTGATTTATTTTCTACAATTAACGCAAGTGTTGCGGTATCCTTTTAAGCACACCTCGCATTAACTCCTGATTTATTTACAACCCGGCTATAGCACATACTTAACGCGTACAAATACACCGAGGTTCTTAAGATTATTCAAAGAATTTTTGTAATTCGGACGAGTTACGAGTTTGAAACGGCCTGCAAATAGCCTTGAAGAAGTGTTAAAGACCAGAAACCATTCCGAACAAACAGAGGTCTTTGTATTTTGGTTTTGTTATCGAATGCACTTCAGTATTCTTTAAATATGTGAAGTAGCACTTGTTTGTTAATTATATGTCGAGTCTGTATGAGCGACATTTATTACCATTTTTCAAATCAACAGAGATCTGATTCAGTATAGTCGTGATTAAAGTCAAAATTGCGACAAAGACTTCGTTAACTGTCATTGTAAGTACCTACTTGTATGAAACAAACTATGAAACGAACAAAGAACAGGACCATACTCAAGCAACCAAAATATGAATATGAATAGGTGAAAGTTACATGGAGCAAACACCACTTACCTAGTGTTTCTCAAAAGTGGCTCACCCCTAAACTTAACTAACAAATTTGAATGCTTCCTTAAATGTATACAGGGGTATCAAAAATTGCTGGTCTATGAATTTGCCTTAATTGGTTCTTTTATAGAGAATCCAATATGTCTGCAAGTCATCGTAATACAAATCAAAGAACTTCTTCTTTATTTTTCTTGATATAATAATAAATAACTTACTTATTAAACTGCTGTATGTAAATTAAATAAAAGTAAACTGTTATAAATTTAAATAAAGTCCATAAACATTGTCGATTTTGAAAATAGCTACTAACTGTCACTAGCAAATTGCCATGGCGACACCAGCCATCTTGATTGCAATTTTATTTAAAAATCGTTTTTTATTCAAAATCTGAGCCAGATAGGTATAGGAAACCCTAATATAGTTTAAAAGAGCATTTAATTCTGCTTCGACTTATTTAAAAAAATACATAGTGTTGTGTTTGAAATAACGAAGGTAAAATTTATGGTAATTATTTAAGGTAAATATATATTTAAAATAGACCAGCAATTGTTGATACCCCTGTACATTTATGGAAGCAATAAAATTTTTTAGTAAAGTTTATTTCTCTGGCTTCAAAGTCAGCACAAGAATTAACTCCAAAAAGTAATGTACAGGGTGTTGACAAACTTTTTTATTATAGCAAGCATATTTAAATATTATGTTTAAATATCTCAAAAACCAAAGCATTTAAACGTATTAAACTCTTATAATAAATGGCTTATTTTAGGCTCAAGAATTCAAAAATGAAATAATATACCTCAGTGTTCCATAAAAAAATATAACTACAGTATGGATCTTAGTTCTGACACACCCTGTACATTTGAAAACAATTTTAAATTATGCACATTCCCTCTCTACATATACCCATAAAAATTTTGTTTCTACATCTTTTCATTTTCGTATAATTAACCGAAGCGAATAACGTGCGCCACACTGTATATGGTATTTCGATTTTTCTTTCAATTAAAAATGTCAAAAGTTGACATATGATATGTCATTCTGTTCAGAATATTATTTTCTATTATACAAAGTGAAAAATTACCGAGAGTACTATTTAAAAATCGAAAGTTGTTGTCATTTCCGGTGAAGCTGGAAGTGACCGAAAATAATTGAAAACGTTAATCAATCTTGATTTATATCCTATACTGAATATTACCAACACTGAAGGATACCAAATCCCGTTGTTTTATCTGAAAAAAAAATAAAAAAATTATAGGGGTGAGCTACTTTTGAGAAACTTATCGAAAAAATTATAACGAATTGTAAAATTGACTTGGACTTGGAATTGGTGCACAATTCTGAGGAATCTTTCTCATTTGACTATTCTATATTACACAAAAGAGACATAAGAAAAAATAAGGCGAATAGCCAAATGATATAACATTACACCTGCTTCCAAATCTGGAAGTACTGTAAGAAGTATCTCAACAAAAACAATACCGGAAATATTTAAAAAAAACTGTGTAAATGCGATGGGTGGTATATTGGAGAAGATGATTTGATATCAAGTAACAAAAACATCTGATATACCTAGATGTTATTAGCCAAATAATATAACATTAAAGCAGCTTTTGAATGTGGAACTACTCTAAATAGTACATTAACATAAACAAGACCGGACACATCGAAACAAGGAACAGTGCATCCACAAGGCACTTTGTAAATATGATAAGTCATATATTGGAGGTGATGATAAATATCAAATAACAGTAACATCTACTATAGCTGTTATTAGCCAAATAATATAACATTAAAACTGCTTTTGAATGTAAAACTATTCTAAATAGTACATTAATATAAACAAGATCGGACACATCGAAACAAGAGAGAGAGCTTCTCGAAGGTACTTTGTAAATACGATAAATCATATATTGGGGGTGATGATAAATATCAAATAACAATAACATCTACTATACCGGGTGGTGCATCGTCGTTGGAAACATAGGAAATCCCATGCAAATTTTGAACTGTTTAAATATTAGCTCCCCTATTCATTTACAGCGAAGTAAATAATTTTTTTAAAGGTTTATGTATGGTAAATACACATGCCAAATTAAACCTAACCTAACAACTTTGGACCAGCCGATTTTGAGTAATTTAAGAAAGATTGCATCTATTTTTAAATTAAAACCGAACAGGTAATAATCAAACACCGGTCAGAAACTGACATACCTTAGGTTTACAAGCCATGATTTTGTCATTGTCAGAAGTAATTTAATTTTAATAAAATTTTAATATTCAGGGAAAATTAACCCAAACATGTCATACACTGTCTAAGCTATTTCCCGCATATTTTATCATGTTCATTTTTTCTTTATGTGTATAATAATAAATTATTACTAGTACCACAGAATATCTAGCTACGCAACAGAAGCCTCGTTACATGTATAAAATTGTAGGTAGCAAAAGGAGACAGGCTTTAAAAGTCTCTCTCCAAATCAGATATTTTGATGTGGTAGTTTCGCTACTACATAATAGAGGGCAATAAATTTAAAAGAAAACAGTTTTCTACAAACAAAATTTAAAAGAATTTTGTGCAGTGTTGCCATTGTGTAATTCATATCGTAATACTTCCTGATAAAGCCTACCTTCAAATTTGCTACATCATTTAAACATATTAAAATAGATCAGAGCTGTTTTTTTCAGTTTGCCATGTTAGTTGGAATTAAATCTTATGAACTAAATTACAATCACTTCCTGACGTTTGATTGTATAATTGAATCCTGAATTTTCATTGTAATTCGGCGACAATATAATAAGTATTGTTCTACTATTATGATACCACTTCCTGACGTTCGATTGTGTTCATACCAAGTTCATATTGTATAATCGGGAAAAAACGGCGTTAGCGTAGCTATGAAATGAATATCGCTGTCATTTTATATGTAAATTTATATGGGAAATGTCATCGATCGTCCTTTTCCAGCCAACTGGACGCCATTTTTTTCAGAAGCATATCAAGTGATACCATAATATAGTACTATATTACGATACATGGCGTTCGATTGGGCTTAAACTTGGTATACTATATCTTCAGTGACATTGTAATATCATGGTACCATGGAGCATATAAAGTGGTACCTTCTATAGTACCATATAGCAATATTAGGTACATGGCGGCAATAGGGCTTAAACTTGGTATACTACGTATTTTCGGTGACATTGTAATATGATGGTACTATGATGCATATCATCTGGTACCATAATATAGTACCATATTATGTACATGGCATTCGATTGGGCTTAAATTTGGGATACTACGTATCTTCGGTGATATTGTAATATTATGGTACCATGGAGCATAATAAGAGGTACCATAATATAGTACCATATTACGATACCATTTCCTGGCGTTCGATTGGGCTTAAACTTGTTATACTACGTATCTTCGGTTACATTGTAATATGATGGTACTATAATGCATATAAAGTGGTACCTTAATATAGTACCATATTTCAATACCATTTCCTGGCGTTCGATTGAGCTCATATTTGATATATACTTGCGTATTTTTGATGACATTGCATTATTATGGTACCATGAAGCATATCAACTGGTACCATAATATAGTACTATATTACGTACATGGCGTTCGATTGGGCTTAAACTTGGGATACTACGTATTTTCGGTGAGATTGTAATATGATTGAACTATAATGTATATAAAGTGGTACCTTAATATAGTACCATATTTGGTATACTTGTGTTTCTTTATAAAGATTTGTTTAATTAATAATTTTAATTTATTTTACGAATTTTAATTTATTGTTCGATGTCGTGACAGCAACTTTTATGCCGAACTAATATATTATTAATTGTACCTGTGTCACTTTTTAAAATCTACCTAGGTCTATATAAATAACGTGGCAAACGGAAGAAATTTGTTATTATAGTATTTTTTAGTCAGTTAACTGCATTTTAATAAATTATTTCCATTATTATTAAACTTATATTTCATTACTAACGTTCCAGCATTAATAAATATCACTATCAATCGCCCTGTATATTATTAATTTTAAAGGTAATTAAAGGTATTTTCTTAGTTAACATTATAAGGTATAGTGTATATTAAAAATGTATATGTTTTCTAATAATATACTTAAAACTATTTTAATAGCCAAAGGAATAATTAATATAAGTGTATCTGACACGAAAAGAAGAATAGAAAGAAACACATACTGCATTATACACAATAAAAAGAATGGGATGCCAATTCAAGTCTTTTTGAATCTGGCAACTGTGCATATTTAGCCGAGCTATAAGGCCGTCGACGAGCCGTCGATCCAAAACCGAAAGTTCAAAATTTCTAATTATATTCTGATTATAATATTGTCGCGCCATCTAGTATTCTATTTGTGCAATTTTAGCTCTTTCATTTCGAGTATTTTTCTGTTGCGTAGCTAGATATTCTGTGCTAGTACTGAATATTTTTTTTCAAATCAAGTTACGTTTGAAAATGACGCTGACAATTTAAGGAATGTCGGTTTTTGACTGGTGTTTGATCGTTACCTATTCAATTTTGATTTAAAAATCGATTAAGTTTTTCTCAAATTACTCAAAATCCGCTTGTCCAAAATTGTGTAAATTTGGCATGTGTGTGTTATTAGCCAAATAATATAACATTTAAACTGCTTGTCTGGTTAAAACTGCTCCTTCCTTTTTTCTAAATCTGGAACTACCCGAACAAGTATCTCAACAAAAACAAGACCGGAAATCTTGAAACAAGTGATAATGCATCTACTAGGTATCTTGTAAATGCGATGAGCGATGAGTCGTATAGTGGAGAATATGATTAGATGTCACGATAACAACTGCTTTAGATGTTATTGTGACATCTAATCTAACAAAGTAAATTTGCACAATATGGAAACCTGAATGAAAATTCTGAACCATTTTCTTCAAAATAACTAGGTTTTTCCAAATTTTCCATAATGATAAATGTAAGATAGAAGTGAAAATATATTTCTTCTGTTGTTGCTTATAATTACTGGTAAGATATTTAATTTTATGCAGTAACTACAACTCTATCCGTACAAATGCCCGTTGTATTCAATGATCCAAAACGCTACCGCCACACGCGTTCCACTTTTATTCCAAAAACTACTCGAAAGGTGTTTTCTGATGGCGTATGGCGGCATTTGCACGTGTCCTGGAGCCTGTCCGCCTGCTTGCTACCCCTCGAATAAAAATCAGCTGTCCGTTACCTATAGGTACGTACGTACGAATGTTATTTCTAGGAACGGTACCTTCTTCTTCTTTTGTGAAACGGCCACCATTGTGTGTCGATCGTTAGGCCTGCCTACTGCCGGTCACTTACCGTGAAAATAAGCGGGCAGAACGACCTAAAATGTTGTCGAATGTATTGTCAGAGTGTTTGGTTTGTGTGGCTAATTGGCTTTATTTCGAAATTTGGCATTAATTTAAATTCGTCTATATTGTACGAAATTTCAACATTTTACGTATACAATAAGTATTATGGTGCCTGCAAAACACTTTACAATTAACAAGATCTTCTTTTTCCCTTGAAATATCAACGTTGCATCGAAATCAATTCTGAACGTACAATAACAAAAGAAATACAGGGTGAGTTTCCTACAATGTTCTCTATGGGTATCTCGGAAACTACTGGGGATAGAGAGTCGGTTAAATGGGGAAAGAATTGCAGTTTTGTGGGGTCATAAATATGCGCCTTTCCGATTTTTGAAAAAGTTCATGGCTTACTAGATATTTTGAAAAAAAAAAAATTTTGGCTATTTTAAAAATTGTCCCTAATTCCATTATAATCTATTTTAGACAAAAAGTTTTCAGATAAAAGTTGTAATAATGTGTTGATAATTACATCCCTAATGAGTTTGTGTTCTTCGATTTTTTTAAAGCCTGTCATTTTTGACATATGACACAAACATAGTTTTTTTTTAAATAGAAACCATAATTTTTAAGCTTTTCTAGCGATATAAGCTATAATATGTTTTTTTTAAGAATTACTGAGTTATAGCCAATTCTTATCATTTTTAAACAATTTCACTTAGTTAGCCATGGAAACAAGATCAATCGTCGTGAAATGTGAAACTGTCACTTCCAAACTTTGTAAATTAAAATAAAAAAAAATTGTAAATATGAATTTTCTAGCAAAATAAAAACACTAAATCACCACAATATACCAAAACACTTTTACTTTTACACTGGACGCGCGTTTCGCTAACCATGTTAGCATCATCAGCAGATGATTATAAACTAAAGTACAATCTACAAGTTGAGCGTTTATATATAGTGTGACCAACGGATCTGTAGCTACGGGGTATCGGCAGGGGAACGCAGTTGTAAACAAAACACGCCCAATTTCATTCATAAAATAGGCATGGGCGTACGCTGTTATATGAAAATAATGTGTATCATAAATATAATATTCCGATTAATATTTTTTTTCAAAAAACTTTATGCTGTTTGAATCGTTACTGTTGAGTTAGCAGATAAACACTAAAAGCTTTTATTAAAGCTCCCTTAAATATTTTGAATCATTTTATTATTGTGTTGTCAATATAATAGAAGAAATAATTACAGCTGGGGGTTGGAATCTTTGGTGTTACACAGCAAAATAAAACACGAAATCAGTACAATATACCAAAACACTTTTAATTTTACACTGGACGCACGTTTCGCTAACCATGTCTGCCATCAGCAGATGATCAAGACTGAGTATTGTGGTATATTTATTTATATATCTGTACTAACTATATTTTTTTCTATAATACATAATTTTAGATATAACTATTTCCAGCAAAAAAATTTTTGCAACCAAACTTTGGAAGCGCAAACAAAACATAATTTTACTCACCAGTAGATCCAATATTGCCTATTACACCAGATATGGTATCGCTCCGCCAGCACTTTTTAAAGGTTAGGTCATTGTCTACCCATATGTTTCATCCAAATAGATAATACTTGGCTATATCTTCGAATTTCGCGTATATATTTATATCTCTCTCTGCAATATAATGGGCCGCTCCACTAATATTTATCTGTTATTTTGACATTTACGTCAAAAAAAATCATTTGATTTTAATACCCCCCTAAGCGTTTCCCTGCCAAAGGAAAATTCGATTCTTCCTGCAATTTTTGTAAAAATTTTATAATTGTGGGGACGAGTTTGAATTCGAGATAAAATCTATTTATCAAGTTCCTGACCACTTGGAAAAAGTCGTCGAGCTTTTCAACAGCAGTCTCACGTGGTCGTTTTTTTCCAGGGCTGGATATCATTTTATCGGGGTTAGTTTACAGCCTTTTTTTTATCTTCTGTGTGAATTTTTTTATAGGCGATACGCTAACTCCGGTATAAAGAGATATCCGCTCAAGTTTACGTTTAAGCGGCAATTTAAGCGAACTCTCTGTAGCTTCTTCGTCGCAAACCCTATTATGAACACAAGGAAATAAACCAAATGAGATTTCATCCACGTTTATTTATATTTATTTTAGTTTAGCTAAAATATTTAGGTAAAATGTGTGCTTTTCATTTTAGCCAATATTTATTTTAATATTCTAATTATTATATTATTATTATTCTACTTACCTATATAAATTAGCTATTATTTCTCTTGTCTGGCTATGTAGCGTCTTACCCTTAACAAATTTATTCATTTTAAAACACAAATATACGATTAAACTTGATATTAATAATTAAAAACTACGAACGAAAAACATTATAACAAGATAACAAAACAATAAAACACAACTTAACTATCAAATATAGGAATAAAGTTTAGGATAACCCGTATAAAATAATGAAATAAAGTAATAATGATTAAAAGAATGACACCAGCACTGGATATTTCAATAGTATTCAATATTCCTACTCTTTTCAGAAGAGACCGTGAAGTTGGGGATAAAGCAAGCGAATAGGAAAGGCGTAAAAACCATGGCAACGGCGTGATAACAAATCCTGTGACGTATCTCGCCAATCATGTTCGATGAATAGGCGGCCATGCGCGGCGATGCCGGTTTGCCAATGATATCCATGAAAAATCTTCAACTTTCATAATAAGCAGGTTATACAGAATGAAAGAAATAAGTTATTAAATAAAACATATCGAACAATATGAACTACATTAAAATTCCTTAGTAATATACGTCGGAATATATGCTGAACACATTATATATAATAAAAGTATATTAAATTTATAGTTCATGTCTGGCAATTTTGCAATTTTATAGATAAACGTGGCAATATCGATTTTTTTTTCTCGCATTCCTTCCGTAGCTTCAGATCCGCTGGTCAAACAGTACTCGCCCAGTGGGCACCGAGTGGGCGTGGCAAAATCTAGCCAAACGAGTCAGAACCCACTGAGCGTAACAGTTAGATTTCCGCCACTAGAGTAGTAGGAACAAAGAACTTGAAGGAATTGGACCGTTGTCTCTGTTCATACTATCTTTAGATTTATTAATTCTAATGCTTTCATATGCATCTAATTGCCTGTAATTTGAGACTTGTTTAATTAATTAAATTATTAAGATCTATACAATGTTCTTTATCAACAATATGTTCGGCAACGCAAGATTTATCCGGTCTACCATATCTTATCTGAGCTAAATGTTCTTTAAATCTAGTTAATATTGATCTTCTAGTTTGCCCAACATATTTCTGATTACAATCTTTACAAGAAATTTCATAAATAACCGACCTTTCCAGTGGAGGTGTTTTATCCTTTGGATTACCTAATAATTGTTGTAATTTATTATTAGCACTACACACAAGTTTATAATTGACATTCTTAAAAATTCCTTTTAGACCACGGGATAACTCTCTATCAAACGGTATCGAAAAATATTTAGACGTATCTTTCTCCACTTGAAAAGTCGACTTTTCAGAAATCATTAACCTATACCTACGTTTTCTAATTAATTTATCAACTAGTGAAGGAGAATATCCATTACACTCAGCTACATTCTTAATGTAAACTCTTTCTATTTCATATCTTTCGTTGGAAAGTGGGAAACTAAGTAATCTATGAACTAAGAAATTTAAACTAGCCATTTTATGTTCAACACTATGATGTGATTCATTAGGAATATATCTGCGTGTGGTCGTATTTTTCATATAGATATCAAATTCCAGGCAATTATTAGCATTTCTAATAACTAATACATCTAGAAATTGTAATCCGTCTGTTTTGACTCGGTTGGCTAGATTTTGCCACGCCCACTCGGTGCCCACTGGGCGAGTATATAAACGCTCAACTTGTAGATTGTACTTTAGTTTATAATCATCTGCTGATGATGCTAACATGGTTAGCGAAACGCGCGTCCAGTGTAAAAGTAAAAGTGTTTTGGTGTATTGTGGTGATATAGTGTTTTTATTTTGCTGTGTAACACCAAAGGTTCCAACCCTCAACTGTAAATTATCTTCTTTAAAGTGCAAACAATGAATCTTAAAAGATAAATTTAGTGGTCTAATTGACCTACCTTTGAACTTCGAGGAGCAAATGAAAAGTGCGGTGAAGGTTTTTGTGTCCAAATTGCTTTATAGATGAAATGCATGTAGAAAGTTTCCAACTCAAGCTGCCTGAAATTACTCGTACTGATTGACTTACTGACACTCATGCTGAACAAACAGGATTGGCAACGTCAAAAAGGAGCAGGCCAAAAAACCCCTTTGCTGACAGTGTTTCAAGAACGAAAGAGAGAGGCGTCAAACAGCTTGTTTCCAAAGTACCTTTGGAAAAATTATGTTATGCTACTGAATCAAGTTTGATTAAAGGCGGATAAAGAACTGCCTTGAGCTCCATAATATTTTTTTACCGAAAAACGACAAAAAAACGAAAACTCTTTGCCCAAGATATCATAAGAATATTATATCTCCCCGATAATGTTGCTGAAGTGTCGAAGGACAGAGGTGATGATATCAATGATGATGAAATAGAATATAGCTATGATTCTTGATGCACATCGTTTTCTTCAAATTTTTACTCTTTTTGTGTATATTTCCAGTAAATGTATGATTTTAATTATTACTTAGAATATGGAACTATTAATTTTTTAGTTGAACATATTTTTGTCGTCCTAAAGTAGAAAATTTGTCGTATGTGCGACGGGCGAAAAACCATAATTTTAAATACGAGCACATAATTTCGCTCGAGCGATCGCTGGATTATTGAAATCACTTGAGACTGAAGTACTCGATTATTGGAATTAACCGGTTTTTCGCATCACTACTTTAGACCTATACCCTTAAATAATCACGTAAGGGATAATAGAAAGATCTTACAATTTTTCAGTAGAGTAAAGCTAAGTAGTTAAATTGAAATTTAAGAAAACTGCATTTAAAGCACGGGTGTAGAATATTAAATTGCTGAAATTTTAAAGAAAATTGCAAACAAAACTTCAGGATATTTTATTAATTTGAAATTAATTTCCAAGAAAGCAAATAATTATTAATGTTTCTAATATCCTTTTTAGGATTTGCAGTTCGTTATTTACAAAATAATGTAATAAAACTCCAAAAGCACATTAAAATGCTAGAATAATTATCTATAAAAATAAACGTAATTTAGATGGTTTAAAATAAGAAACTAATTTTGCAAAGCTCACAATACATAAACATTTCAATGATTAGATCGGTTCGAGTGGTAAATTTAAACTGGCTGTTTAAATTCACACACAAAAAAGTTAAAATGTTTTAGAAAGTATTGTCACTATTTAGATCCTGCTGCCTAATGGGTCTTGCTTTCAGTTCCTTGTTATTTCCATTTTATCTGTAGGAACTTCTGTTTGATCTGAACTATTTCTTCCAATGCTAATAAACAAACGTTTGCTCGGTTTATAGAGAAATTTACCTTCAATTGCTTTGGTATAGTTTTTTAGTTAAAATGCATTACGAGGGTGAATCATTAAGTATTTATGTTAGAAATGTAATTCTTTTTTCACGGTCGATATGTTTTTTACAAGTACACGAAGCTAGCGAAAAAATGACGATAACGAAACATGTCATATTATCGTCTATTCTGTTCGGCTCTGTTGAGAGGCTCTTAGGCAAATATATTCACAATTTTATTCAAATTTATTCTCAATATATTCAAAAGTTTTAAATTTATTTCGATAAATTACCATTAGCTAACAAATGGCGGTTTTTGCTTGCAACGATTTCATTATCACCCGGTATATTAAACTCACACAAGAGTGAGTTAGTACTCAATATTATTAACTGAATTAAAATGTATGTGGTTTTAATAACTTGTCCCAATAATGTTTCTTGTTTCCAAAGATTGTTTATAAGTAATCCATTATGGGTTAATGCCCTTAAGTATTTCTCGATATCTTGTCTTAAAAATATACAACATAAATGATTGAGGTAAAACTTTTAACAGAAAACTAAAAAAATAATGTTTCAACAAAGTTCACGAAGGAAAAAAATTCTAAAACTAATTAAAGCACTATGCATAGAATTTTTTTCTTTTTAACTTAATCACCATTTTAATTGCTCACAAGTAGAAAGTACTGCTAGCTAATAGTGTCATATTTTTTATTTCCATACCCATAAAATTTTAATTGCCATAAAATATGATAACAAATTTTATGATAAAGCATGGCTTTCGATTTTAAAACTTACAGTTAAATGTAATTAGCTTTAAAAATTATTATTTCAAATTATACTAGTTTCTTTTTGACTAATTTTAATAAATCTTACAAAAATAATATAAAATATTGATAATTTTTAGTCATTCTATGTGTCGTCACACAAAACAGCGTTCAAGGAAGTACTAAAACATCTGCAACCGTCATAGGACCATTTAATATAAGAAATTATTACTAGTACTGAACAAAGAAAATACCTAGCTAGAAAAAGAATGGACTCTGCCATACTGAAAAATGGTCCTACAGAAGTGGCGTCATCTATTGAGTAGGGCTTGTTTTAAATGGATCAAGCGCGGGCTTTTTAAATGAGCGTATTTATTGAATTCTACTCTAAAATATATAATTAAATTTGATTATTAAATCTTATTTTTTACACAAATTCAACAATACTAATAACAAGTATCGTTGTGATGTGTAAAAAATAAGATTTAACAGTATAATTTATACAATTATTAAATAAAATTAAAGCCAAACATGTGTAAATATTATTTATTTAAAGATTTTAATTATAAGTCAAATATTTAAACATCGTTAACATCGTCAGATATTTAAACATCGTTAACATAATAAAACAAGACCAACGTAATACGCTCAAAATTTTGTAAATGGAGTAAATATAAATAGGTACTTAAATGATAGCAAAAAAAATGACTTACATTATATTTTTAGGACCACAAACAAAATGAATTGTCTAATAAAATCACATATAACAAATTAGTTTGAAAAACGTTTTGATCTTGGTTTTGATGGTTTTGATAATTATATTTGATAATATTATGATTGGCGCTATGACAACGACAATATTTTTTGAGAATTTGACAATAATATCACAATGGCCGTTGGAAACTATGAAAACTACAAAAAAAATCTGATTGAACGCCATCTGGCAATAACTAGTAGCAACTTTTTAACCTAAAAATTAATTGCACTACCACCTAGCGCCCGAGGCTGGAACTATTTTATTTGAAATTTCCGTGGAAACGGTGGAACCGCTTTTGCTATTTCGCTTTCCAGCCCCTGGTACTGAATATTAAAATTTTATTAAAATTAAGCTACGTTTGAAAATGACGCTGACAACTTAAGTTATGTCCAGGGGTGGGAAAGTGAAATAGCAAAAGCGGTTCCACCGTTTCCACGGAAATTTCAAATAAAATAGTTCCAGTCTCAGGCGCTAGGTGGTAGTGCAATTAATTTTTAGGTTATGAAGTTGCTACTAGTTATTGCCAGATGGCGTTAAATCAGAATTTTTTTGTAGTTTCCATAGTTTACAACGGCCATTGTCATACTATTGTCAAATTCTCAAAAAATATTGTCGTTGTCATAGCGCCAATCCAAACGCCAATCATAATATTGTCAAATGATTATCAAAACGTTTTTCAAACTATAATTTGTTATATGTGTTTTAATTAGACAATTTATTATATGAATTTATTTTGTTTGACGGACCGATGAACGACAAACGGACGCCGATGCGTATGAACTCGCCTTTAGGTTTTTGACGTTTGTCAAAGTCTTGCCAAATTATAGGTTATAATTTTGTGACAACTTTTGTCAAATACCCTTTTTTTTTGGAAGATGATGCATTTTGATTCGTGTTATTACGTGTGTTTTGTGTCTTTTGAAGTCAAGTGGAGGAAAAATCGAGTGAAAATTAACTGTAGAACCCAGAGCACAGTTTATGGTTAATACTCGCTGCCCAGGCAGAAAGTCTTATACAGATACACCAATAAAGTTACTTACTATCAATAAAGTTCGCATACCATCTCGTCGTAGATAAGTGCATCTCGAATATGGTAGAAGGACCATACTAAACACATACTAAAAACTTGAGTAGCTGTAAAATATCGACATCACACGATAGGTAAATAATGGATTTTAGTACTGCAGAAAAATAATGTCAAAAGGTACTGGTTTAAAAAAATTAAGATTAAAGTTAATTAATCAACCTGTGAGGTATAAAATTTGGTGTTATTACAAGTATTAATAAAATAGTTTGTTTTATTTATGTTGTTTTATTTATTCCTGCGGAATATTACAAATTTGTATTTGTACATAAGTTATATTGATAAATATAATCGTAAATGCGGGAAGTTTCATAAAGCTTGAAAGTAATAAATAGTCCTTTTTTATATTTTTTGGTAGGTGGTGTCTTGTTTTTGTTTGTTTTGTATTAACACATACCGTTTTTTATTAAATAAAATAACTCGATTACATTTTTTCAGTTTTATACAATTTTTTTCACAATATTTTAAAGTTACTTGTCAGTCAAATTTTAAATACATATATTAATTTCCTGCTATGCGTTCCAGTTGTACCAACTTATTTCTTTGTAAAATAAAATAAACTACTTTGAAATTAAAATGACAGACACATCTATCACTGTCAAGGATCTTCTCGTTGGACAGACTATACTGTTTTGAGTAAAATCCCAAATTAATTGGATAACCTAAAAATGCCATCAGCTGATCTGTTTAAATTGTAGGTCAAACGTTGACTAATTTACATATCTAATAGAGGGAGCTGATTCTGAAAGTAATAATATGATTCAGTTCACAAAATCGAGAATCAAAAATCGTTTAAATATTTATTTCTTTTCATTCTTTTTGGCGGTGTATCAATAGAAACGAATTAAAATAAAGACAATTACAAATAAAAAATTAAAGATCAAAAAAAGCAGCTAAAAATAACAAAAAAATACTTACGAAATCGAGAATTAACAAAATTGCATCACTAATCTGTTATATTTAATCAAAAATAAGCATTTCCCGTAACATTTAGGAATAATAAATACCAGCTGCATTATGTCTCGTAAACATAAAATACGAGACGATGAATAAGGTCACCTTTGTATAGTACATCGACAATATCTGATTCATCGGAAAAATTCTTGAAACAACCTCTGTACATATTTACCTTTTGATTCATAGTATGATAATTTTGCATCTCGCAATGAGCTATGTACGTACGGTGGTACTTTTTTATTTTCATGTCGCATGTCAATGTCTTCCAGATAAACGGCACACGTTTGTCTGGTACTCAATACCCCTTTTTGTCGTGCAGCGAATTAATTTGAAAGCGGCTTCAAGATTATAAACGACCGTCGCTCTCTCATAAAACGATTATCGTAAAAGCAGTCGTGTATCAAAGGTTTGGTATGGTTTTTGCGGAAAATAAGTTACGATCGAATACATTTTTGTACAGTGGTCTGCAAAAAGTATGTTAACCAATAGAATAATTTTACTGTTGGTGTTGTGTATTTTACAGCAAATAAAACTTGTGGATATAGTTCTAGGCTTTATTTTAGCATCTGTTAAACAACGTGGTCATGAATCAGAAAAAACCTGACCTAACTTAACGAGATTCATAGGCCATGATACAATATTTCTTTTCCCTTAAATTGAATGTCATATCACAACATATCTAATCTAAAAATCTTGGTCGCTTTTTAATAACACGATTCGATCTTCGTATTCACTTCACTAGCACTATTGTTACCCGGTAAACACGTTTCTTCAGAACTTACAGAATCACTGGTTTTATCAATAAAACTTTTGTCCATTGCTGGATTTAATGGCCCTAACACAACTGGAAAACGAGCTTGTTGAGACTGTATTTCACTATTAATTACATGGCCTACCATGTGTACCATTTCCTTAAATGGTACACATGTAATATGTGGACCATTTATGTATGGTATATATGTATAATGTCCCCATAACAATATATACTAAGTGACATTGAAAATAGAACACCCACTAAAAATTGTTTAATTTTAATAATCTTTTGTACATGATTGTAGGTTGACAAAAGGCGTAAATGATCAAAATTTGGAGTAAAAATATTGGCGCGTTACCTTGTCCTTGTTAATAATGTGTTGGACCACCTCGATGTTCTATACATTCGTTGAGCCGTGTGGGCATGGAACTAATCAGATGATTTATGTCTTCTTGCGGTATTTTATCCCATGCTAACTGTATCTTCTGCCGAAGAGCTTCTAGTGTCTGAGGCACAAAACATATACACAAGAAGTGCGAGCGCCTTGTTAAATATTGGAAAGTGAAATTGACGTTTAAATTTGACACTGTTGACAAGTCTACTGCTACTAGCGCCCCCAATTTCGCTTGTAGGAACTACGGACTAAATTGTAATGCATGGCGGGAAGTTTAAAAAAATAATTTTTTTTATTTTTTCATTTATTTTTAACTATGACATACACAAAAACACAAAAAATACACCATTTTTTAAAAATATTTTTAATATCAATATCAAATATACAACAGAAATTAATTTCACCACAATAAATTAATAAAATTAAAAGAATAATGTTACAAGTAGATCAAGAGACAAAATTAATTATAACAAAACTGAAAAAAATGGCGTCATAGATGGCTTAGAAATAAAAGATATATCATAATTTTGAAAGTAAAATTATATGGGAAATGTCATCGATCATCATTTTTAAGCCAACTGGACGATTATTTCAAACATACAAGCTGAGTTCGTTCATAGTGCTCTGAGAAATCTAGATAAACAAAGAATAATAAATTAAAAGTATTCCAGGGGAAAAGAGAGGAAAAACCTGTATCGTCTCTGATATCTGTCAGGGTATTGTTGAAAGTGTCATCTTTTTGCTCGAAGTTTTCAGGTCGATCAAAAAGATGACATTTACAACAATACTTTGCTGTAACTTTCACAAATATCAGAGAGAGTACATACAGGTATTGCCTCTCTTTTCCTCTGGGATGCTTTATATCTGTTGTTCTTTGTTTATCTATATTTCTCAGAGCATAATGCCGAACACGACTACAGTATATAATAATTTCAATATCCGAAGTGGAAAGAAAAAAGATCACCTTTCTGTTTTGTACTATGGTCCCTTTCTTCCGATGGCTCATCTCGTTGATATTTAGGAAGGATAAATAGGAAGGAAAATATAAAATTCAATTTGATTTGATGATCCTTTTCTGTCACCTAAAATCAGGAGAACGACAATGAGCATGTTAAGATGAAAAAAAAATTATCAACACTTACCTACACGTTAGTCCGAGGAGTTTTATTAAAAACCTATATATTTGCCTAAATAATTTATGTATTAAATTTGCAAAGCAAAATGCAGCGTGTAAACAAAAGAAATAAAATGGCGACAAGTCAACGTCAACGACCCGACAAGGAGAAAAGTGGTGTTCGAATAACAAATTATGGGTCACCAAAAATTAATTTTGTCTCCTTTCAACGCACACTGTAGAAAGAAAAAGAGATGAACTGGAATACTGAAAGAACGTCAAGGTTTTATCTGTCACTCTTGTCAATAATTTATCGGTAAGGAAGATTCCTAGAAAATCGCTTGTAGTCAAGTTTTCAACCATTGCCAGTTCTCCCATAAGAAGTGTCATCCACCTGGTCTGAGGCGGATGCGGTAAGTTTGTCAGTCACCTACCCATGATATCCCCCCCTCCTACCCATATATACATGTTCAATTGGCGAGAGATCTGGAGATCTTGATGGCCATGGTAGGAGATTAACTTGGGCATTATATAAGTGGTTCACAATTAATCTGGCAACATAGGGATGGGCATTATCTTGTTGAAATATAGGACCGTGGAGCGTTCGTAAGTATGGTAAGAGATGAGCTTCCACAATTTCCTCAATATAGCTTTGGGCTGTCATATTACCTCGAACAAATACTAGAGGTGACCTGCTACCATATGCGATTGCTCCCCTAACCATAACTCCTACAACTTGGTTTACGTGCCTCTCCATGAAAAACTGTGGATTCCGCCTTTCTGCACGGTATCTTCTCACTCGCGCCCGACCGTCGTGCATTCCCAAACAGAATCGCGACTCATCACTAAAAACGATAGCATTCCATTCTGCGCCCCATTCTTGTCGGGCTCTGCACCACACTAGACGTTGTCGTCGATGTTCGGGGGTCAATGGTAAAACCCAATAAGGCCGAAAAGACCGTATTAATCGGTAAACAGTTCGCATCGTGATGAGTCTTCCGTGTTCCGTAAACCATTAGTTAGCAATTGCTCGGGAAGTGGCCGAACGGTCTCTGACAGCTAATTGCCTTAAACGGCGATCTTGACCCTCAGAGGTCAATCTTAGACGATCTGTACCTCTGGCACGATGTTCACGGTGTTGTTGAAAGTAAGCTCTGCAACAATTGGCAACAGTGCAAACACTTCTATGGACCCTATCAGCAATCTCTCAAAAAGATAATCCTGCCTCCCGCAAACCTACAATCGGACCCCTATTAAAATCACTGAGTTATCTAAAATTGACACGTTTACATATTCTAGGTATTATAATAAACTCAGAAAAACACCTGAAACTACTCTGTAGCAGAATAAGTAACAAACTTGTCGAAAGCCGGGTCTATATTGGATGACTGGAATTTTAACAAAAACATGTATAGCACAAAAACTAGTGTGTTGACGGCGTTCAAATCATAATCATTTCTTATCCATATAATAATAAACATGCTTACAAACATTCGTTAAAATTAAATAATATTTAGTGGGTGTTATATTTTCAATGTCATTTAGTATATGTCAAGGTTACGACGCCGACGGTGGCCAGTGGTAGATAGCAAAAAGAACCAAACAACTACTAGAGCCAAAAAGAACCTAGTAAGAAGAAACCATAGAGTATCTGCTGTGCCATTGTCCGGCACTGGAGTACCGACGCTTTAAAACTTTAGGGCCCGGTTTTTTGGAGGGACTAGAGGAAGCAGCAGATGCAAACATCTGGAAAAAGATGCAAACAAGAGCTGGAAGTTCTTTAACGCAAAGAAAGAATAAGAGGAAAGTTTGGTACACAGGGGTATCGCAATGGGCCCAAGGCCTCTGGGTGATGGATCAAATAGGATTCCAAACCCCAGCAATCTAATCTAACCTAACTTAATAAACTTATCAAAAATAAGAATCCGCTTTATTTTAATGACTTTCAAAAAGTGTTTCTCTAAAATAAAATAGAAATTTTTTAATGATCATGGGTTTAAAGTTAGTAAGTGGAGCGTACCTCAGGGTACTGTATTGGCTCCCTTTTAATTATTATTATTATTTATATAAATGATATTCAAAACACTCATTCTCTTATTAGTCTCTTTTAGTCTCTTTGCTGACGATACGTTAATTTCTGTGTCTGTGCAGAACATGGCAGAATTTTGGCTATGGCCATTTGAATAGCGATTAATAAAGACTTAGATGATCTATATGAGTTGCCCTGTCAGAAAAACTTAAACTAAACGACTCTAAAACAGGGTATATGATTACTGGTTCTACAACAAATTGTCAGATATTTATTCCCTCTAGATTTTTAAGTAAAACCAATAAATTTATTATAGAGAAAATGTAAATAATATAAAATATTTAGGAGTATGTATTGTTAGATCTGTAGTAGTACTGGGAGAATTGTCAGATCAGGGGCTTGGAACACCCTCAAAAAGGAAATACCACTCCTGCAACTCCCAGTGGACGATATGCCAAGAACGTACAACTTTGACAAACATGTCAATGTAGTATTGAGCAATAAGAAGGATTGGAAGAGCGAAACGCTTGCCCAGCAGTTAAAAGACCATGCCATAACTTGGTATACTGATGCTTCCAAAACCAATACGGGAACAGGGATCGGAGTGTTTGGGCCGAGAGCTAATTACTCCGAACCAATGGGCACTTACCCTAGTATCCTACAGGCAGAAATCTACGCTATCGAGAGATGCGTACAACTTATCTTAGATAGGAACTATCGGAAACAAGAAATAGCCATCTTATCTGATAGTCAAGCAGCGTTAAAGGCGATCAACTCAGTCTCAATCAATTCGAAATTGGTCAAAGAATACATAGAGAAGCTGAATAAATTAGGCAAAGAAAACAAAGTCCTCCTACACTGGGTGCCTGCTCACCAAGGGATAAAAGGCAATGAAAAAGCAAATAATCTAGGTAGAAAAGGAGCGAACACTCCACTAACTGGACCAGAACCGTTCTGCTTTCCAAGTGGTAACCAACTCAAGGAGGAACTCAAGAACTTGGAAGATTCCATCCGCAACCTGGAATGGAAATCTTGCAATGGTCTAGGACACTCGAAGAAGTTTCTGAGGGCTTATGATCAATAAAAATCACAGATCTTCCTAGGTCTGAGTAAGAACAATCTTCGGATTGTCACGGGGTTTTAACAGGACACTGTCTCCTCAATGAACACCTCAGTAGATTGAAATTAAGAAGAAACGGCGAATGCAGATTCTGTGGGGAAGATGGGGAAACACCAGTACACCTCATCACTGAGTGCGCCGAGACGACAACCATTCGTGCCATGAATTTTGGTACGACTGATATTGGAGATGGAGAACTACCCTCTATAAAACCGTCCCAGATACTGGCTTTTGTCAAAGCCCTGGAACTGTATGATGAGTTATGATTCAAGAAAGGGGGACACAATGGATCTGTAAGGTCGAAGTGATTAACCCCCCTCCCACTCATTCTAAATTCTAAAAAATTCTAGATCTGTAGTTAAAGTTTTCCAGTCCTATTGATTACATCTCTAAAAAACTGGGGAAAATTTCTATTTTAATCGTATATCGAATTATTTGTCACTATGGTTCGTGGCCAAGTAAAATATATTAAAATAATTCTTCCATATTTTTCCTATGCATGCTCCTTATTGATTGCCTGCAATATGAACGACATTCACAAGATCCAAATACAACAGAACAAAGTTATGAGAATTTCGTTAAATTGTACCAGAGATACCTCTATTGAGAGTATGTTGAAATCATTGAACTGACTGACTGTCCATCAGTTAATAAAAAGGACAAATCTTGTTTTGATTTATAACATTAAAAATAATTTTAATCCAGAATATCTAGAATGTTACTTAGGGAAGCGTAATCAGCTGCTGTATTTGTGAAACACTAATGGCACACACATCACAAGTACATGAGGTCGCCTACGCTATGAATAGAGCATGGCACCGAAAGAATCAGCTGCATGCTTACAATATTAGATTTGATGTGAACATTATAATACAGGGTGGTCCAAACTGTATTCCGGAAACTTTGTCAGCATATTCTGCAGATAAAAATAAGTAAAAAAGTTCATATAAATTATGTCCTAAAATACTTAGTTTCTGAGATACAGAGGGTGTAGAAGTTTTATTTTTATTTCCATTTTTTCCAAATAATTAAGTAACGTTAATGTTTGGGTGACAATTAGAGTTTTTTAACATGAGAAATTTGAATTTGATGTCAATATGACTTCTCCTTGTAGAGGGCGCCACCTACAGATTTTTTAACTGGTTTGAAGAGTAATAACTTTTCGTCCGGATCTGTATAAAACTGCTGAGTAAAAAAATATACATTTACGACGTTCTTTACGTAAAAAAGGTCTCTTGGTAAAAATCGCTACTAGTAATGGTTCTCGAAATATTTGGAATCGAAATTATCCATACCTGTCATCTTTGACATAAATTAAATGTTAATCATTTTTTGTCAATAATGACATGTATTGACTATTTCCATTCTAAATATCGTGAGAACGGTTGCTCGTAGCGATTTTTATAAAGAGACATTTTTTACGTAATAAATCATGGAAATGGATATTTTTTTACTCATTAATTTTATACAGGTACGAACGAAAAGGTATTACTTTCAAAACAGTTAAAACACATGTAGGTGGCGCCCCCTTCAAATAGGAGTCATATTGACATCAAAATCAAATTTCTCATGTCATAAAACTCCCAGACGCCAATTTTCATCCAAATATTGACGTCACTTCAGAAATTACTTGGAAAAAATCGAAATAAAAATAAAAACTCTACACCCTGTATCTCCGATACTAAGCATTTTCGGACATACATTTATGCGAACTTTTTTACTTATTTTTATCTGCAGAATATGCTGCAGAAGTTTCCGGAATACAGTTCGGACCACCCTGTATATCTACAGTCAAAACAATATTCTTGCAAAAAAGTCTATTTTATGACTGATTGCGCCAATTTTATGCTATATTGAACGTGTAGTACATACTACATGTTAAAATACATATTTTAACAAAAAAATTCAATGTCAAAATTTTTAGGAATCTAATATACGAGGCATGTTTTTTAAGTAAGTACCGTTTTGCGATTCCGCCGCCGCAGCGCTACGGTCGGCGTTCCGCGCATGCGCGCTGGTTACCTACATCTCTTGTCTATGCACAGAGGCCAGTGCAGTCTGATTCTTCATTGTATACGTTGTTTATTGAGTGTTTACGATGCCTCCGACAATCGTGAGCCCCGCCGATTGTGAAGTACGGGCTGTCATACGATTTCTTAGTGCTAAAGGCGTAAAACCGATCGATATTCATCGTGAGATCTGTGAAGTTTACGGACAAAACATTATGAGTGATGGAATGGTAAGGAAATGGGTGAGAGCATTTAGAGATGGCCGCACAAATGTGCATGATGAAGAACGGAGTGGGCGTCCTTCGGTCGTTAATGAAGATTTGGTGCAGAAAGTGGACGAAAAGGTGAAAGAAAACAGACGCTTTACAATTTCATCATTGTGCGACTACTTTCCTCAATGTTCTCGTAGTGTTTTGTATCGCATTGTGACCGAGAACTTGAATTACCGGAAATTGTGTTCACGTTGGGTTCCGAAAATGTTGACGGATTTGCACAAAACCCAACGTTTAGGCAGTGCATTGACTTTCCTTGAGCAGTACTACAATGAAGGTGAAGATTTTTTAGGCAAAATTGTTACTGGTGACGAAACATGGGTGGCCTACGTCACACCAGAATCGAAACAACAGTCCATGGAATGGCGACATTCATCATCACCCAAAAGAGTGAAGTTTAAGCAAACAATTTCTGCCCGGAAAATCATGTGCACAGTTTTTTGGGACAGAAAAGGAGTATTGCTAGTGGAGTTTTTGCCTCGCAATGAGACAATCAATGCAGCATCTTATTGTGAGACATTGAACAATCTGCGCCGTGCAATCCAAAACAAAAGATGTGGCAAGTTGAGTAAGGGTATTGTTTTGCTGCATGACAATGCCCGTCCACATGTGGCTAATCGGACCAAAGATCTCATCAAATCTTTTAATTGGGAAACTCTAGATCATCCTCCATACAGCCCTGATCTGGCGCCAGTGACTACCATTTATTCCTGCACTTGAAGAAACACTTGGGCGGTCAGCGTCTTCAAGACGATAACGAAGTCAAAACAGTTGTGATACAGTGGTTAACCAGTCAGGCGGCAGAATTTTATGAGGAGGGTATTGAAAAACTGGTGCCACGTTATGACAAGTGCCTCAATATTCACGGAAATTACGTAGAAAAGTAGATTAAGGTATAGGCTTTCATGTAGAAATTAAATTATTGCGATATCTTTGCACGTTTTTTTTTTTTAATTCCAAAACGGTACTTACTTAAAAAACATGCCTCGTAGATTAGAGATATACAACCCACAATTTAAAAAAATGCAAGCAAATGATTACTTCTAAGTTTCTTATTTTAGCTATTTTTTTTAGTACGAACTTCTTCTGCGTAGTTCCCTATTCTACTCTCTATTTTTCAAGGCTGTCACTTTTTTATGTCAATGTTTTGAGATTAACAGCACACGTTCGTCTCATTCACAATTCCCCATTTTCTCGTATGCATCTACATAATTTAAGAGCTTCATCAAGATTAATATAAACGACCATCTCTCTCTTATAAAACGATTATCGTGAAGACGGCATTACAGCCAAAGCCGTTCCTTAAAAACATACTGTGTAGCGATAATTTAAATTAATAATTTTATTTACGGGCTCGAGTCGGTTGAAATTCACAACAGATGGACCATTTCACTCTCGTACACGCACAGAAAAACACATATGGCTTTATTTTTGGTCGGTCGTATGGTGGTCCCAGCTAGTGTTCATCATGTCATTGAGATTCTTTCTTTCAGAATAAAATCTTCAAGGTTACATCGCTAAAAACGGCGGCTCTGCTGTATATTTTTAGTTATGCAACGAATTTTATTTTTAGAGGATTAAAATAATCCTGATAAGTATAATGCATTTTAAATTGCTGAAAATTCATTAGTAACAATCGGTAACAAAAAAGTGCCGATGTACTCACAGCTTCAACATAAACACTTGCATACAAAATGCATTTTACTTCGTTGTTTCGATTTGTTTTTATAGTATATCACAGCCCCAACATACCTTTTATTGGATACAGACAGGATAGAGCAAATACTCCACGTTGTCCCACCGTGGATACGCCTACGCCCCCGAACGTTAAATGTATTTGTTTACAAGTAATGAGATTCTGAGACGTGCATTTTCATCTGATTCTAACTCGGCAGTTAAGAAAAATATCAATTTTTTTGGTTTCAGTGACAAAATATCTTTTTTATATATAATGTTAATACCTAAAATTAATAGTTTTTGTAATATTTAAATTTGTTTAAACAAATGGTAAATTGCAGTGTGATAAAAAATTGTCAGTGGTACCATTGTTTCTGAAGTTGCAATACCAAAATTCGGTATGAGAGTTTTATAAAGATGAAAAAAAGGATATATGTAAAGATATTCTAGTTAAATGCTACAGGGTGTTCAAAAGATATTTATGAATTTCAACTACTTAAAATTAAAAAATCTCAAATTTTTCAAATTGTACACCCTATATATTTTCATTTTTTCTGATAGATTTTGTAAAGCTCTTCAACTTTTATTAAGTATGTCATATACCTATTTTTAATAGTTTGCGATTTATTCCAATTTTTTTTTATTTTTACACTAATTTTTAATACAATTACGCTATAACATCATAGTTGCCGTGACAAAACGAAAGTATTTACTACTTATCTTTAACAAGTAGTTTAATAATTAATTGCAATAATTGTTATTATTAGTTAAAATTAATTAAATTTACTCAAATCAACTAAAATCGTAATCGTGAATTTCTTGGTGTATTTCTATATTATGAAAGATATATATTAGGGTAATACTAACTAGATTATCTAATTGTTGACGACTACCGATATAGGAATTTTTTTCGACATACAGTCATACAGTAAAGTTTTTTTCTCGTAGTAATTCTGGTTTATAATTCATTTCATAAAGCCAATATTACAGCTGCGAAACCGTCCCATTACACACTGAAAATAATATAATATGAAAATGTTTTCTAGATAATCTACATCTATTCTTATAGTACTTAGCAAAGTACTATGTAATATATAGTACTGAGCCAAAAAAATATGTTTATCTTGGCTTGTTCGTGTATATCAATCACATTGACTAATTCATTTTCAGAAAAATCTGTAAAACTATTATCTTTACCTCTACCATTTATACTTATTACAACAAAGTAAACTAAAATTCACGTTTTGTTCTTAACTTGCTTAACAGACATATGAAATTTTGATCATTATTATTTTTTGTCATGGCAACTATGATGTTATAGCGTACCTAATTGTATTAAAGATATGGTAAAAATAGAAAAAATTGGAATAAATCGCAAACTATTAAAAATAGGTATATGACATATTTAATAAAAGTTGAAGAGCTTTGCAAAATCTATCAGAAAAAATGAAAATATATAGGGTGTACCATTTAAAAAATCTGAGATTTTTTAATTTTAAGTAGTTGAAATTTATAAGTATATTTTGAACACCCTGTAGCATTTAACTAAAATATCTTTACATATATCTTTTTTTTTTCATCTTTATAAAACTCTCATACCAAATTTTGGTATTCCAACTTCAGAAATAATGGTACCACTGACAATTTTTTATCACACTGCAATTTGACATTTGTTTAAACAAATTTAAATATTACAAAAACTATTAATTTTAAGTATATAACATTATATATTAAAAAGTTATGGAATTTTACGCAGAATCTAAAAATAAAATAAAAAATAGGGTGTTGCCTTTAAAAAAATATATGTTATATCCGCCACACTTTTTTGAAGCACCCTGTATACTCTATAATAATTTTAATATGTGTATTCTAACCTTCCCTATAACTCTTATATTTAACATTTTTTTGTAAACCTCGAAACAAATGAGATAATCGACTTTACTCTATCGTTGATTCACCCTGTACAGTTGTAAAAACACCTACCACATAAATTAATATTTGTTACTCAGTGTAAAAGGTAATTATAGAATATTTATACTTTAAGATAAGCTTTAAGCCTATTAATAAGCTAAAAATAAACTATAGTTTTGCAAGTTAAATGCTAAAATTAAAAATACCACATTAATTAGAGAAAATTCTGATGGTATGAAGAAATATGGGATTTCAACATAACAAAAGAGATGATAATATTAGTTTTGTGAGATGAAATGTGTAATGGGTAAATTCTTAATTACTATTATATAACACTAAATAAATAGAAATTTAAGAAATATGAAAAGTAAGTTTCTTTAGATATTAAACTGATCATCGTCATCATTATCATTCCCGGCTTATTCAATCCCCCCCAGGGGACATAGAAGTTTTATTAACTTCCGTGTTGCGGGCTTGACGCTCCCGGGGTTCCCCAGTCCTGTTTGTGTGTTGTCCTGGTTCTGTCCTGTTTTTGTCCTTTTTGTTTCATATTCGTTGATATCCTAAGTCAAGTTGTTGGCTACCGTGATGAGGACTGAATGGTACCTGAGGATATCAGGTGTCTTGAACGGTGCCTATGGAGTATCTCCCGTCCCTCCATAGTAATTAGGGTAGCTGAGGTGAGACTGCCTCAGTGGTCTGTTATTTCATCCATACTCGTGGGACTCCTATGGACAATCACAATTTAAAATTTTCCCTGTTAGGGTCCAAAAGACCCAGGATCGCGTCTCCGCCCATACCAAGTTATTTCTATAGATTTTTTGTAGTTTCATGTACTGATATTGATACTTTTGCTTCTGTATCTCCATTAGTCAAGACAGTCAAGTTCTGTATCTCCATTAGTTATACACAAGACTTTGACTAATACTGTGGGACAATTAAGTTGTTAAGAAATTAAAAAACGGTTCTTTATTACTTGAATCTGATAGTGAAAAATCATCAATAAAGTGCATGGACATGAAACTTTTTGGTTCAATTCTTATTACAGTTACTCCGCATAAAACTCTTAATTTTTGTAGAGGTGTTATATCCTCAAATCAACTTCAATTCTGCACTGATGAAGAATTACTAGAGGGTCTCAAGGAAGCTGGGGTTGTAGAAGTTAGAAGGATTTCTTCAAAAAAAATGGCGAAACTATACAGACAAACACGGTTATATTAACATTTAACACTCAGATTATCCACTATTAGATATTTATTTTTTATTTTGAATATACCCATTGGAAGTATCAGTATCATATTTACAAGATATTATATTATACCAAGAATATTTAATTATATACAAATTAGCTTTTAAATAAGTTACAAATAATATATTTTTAGAATTAGAGTTATATTATATATTAGAGTTAGAATTATTTAAAAAAAAAACAACCTAATGCTGCATTAGAATCAGTTAATAGTTATTATGGCTCACCCCTATTACTTTTTTATTTCTTCATTTAAAAAAACGAGATTTGGTATGTTAGTATATTATGACATAAAAAAAGCCATCATTCCATTTGATAAAATTGGGAAATGATTAAAAATACGATTTGAGCATTTTCTAACTGGCCAGGACAAGACACTAAAAACATTAGACGATGAAATCTATTTTTCCAAGGCACCTTGATTAAGAATTAGTGTTTTTAACATAGCCATGGCACTCTAGATTGAAATTTAAAATACAATTTGTTTTTGAGCTAATATGTCAAAAGTTGACATATGATATGTCATTCTATTCAGAATGTCATTTTCTATGGAATAAAGTAAAAAAATACCGAGGGTGCAATTTAAAAATCAAAAGTTGTAGTCATTTCCGTTGAAAGCGGAAGTGACCAAAAACAATTGAATACGTCAATCAGTCCTAATTTATGTCATATACTAACATACCAAATCTCGTTTTTTTATCTGAAAAAATAAAAAAATTATAGGGGGTGAGCCACTTTTGAGACGCACCCGGTATATTATACACCTACCTCAATTTTCAATATACTCCTCAAAGAAAGAGGTGTGAGCTTTTTGAACAATCCTATCCTATATTTTACAGTAGAATAATTAATTTATAATATAATATATTGAAGCATTTAAGTTAAATATTTAAAAATATTTTATTTTCATTAGACAAGTTTACATTGCAAGCGTAATAGACTTAAAGCTATACGAAATCTTAACATCAAAAGAAGCTGCATGTCCATATCTAACTTCGTGCTTATTTTTCTGTGTCATAATAAGGTCAATGGCTTATGAACGCATTAAATCCATCAAATGGAACTGCCTTCTAATTAAGAGCGTTATTTGATGATGTAACGCCCAAGAAATTAAAAATAATACCGTATCTGTTTGAATTAATAATATTTTGGTTTCGATTGACAGGAAACTATATCCGGACAGCGGTATAGTGAGTAGTACTCGGTACTGTTTAAATATAGAAATGAAATCAATGAAATTTAGTTTATTGATATTGGTTTTTTTACTGAGTCAAAATAGTTGAAAAATGATTACCTAATTTAGGTATAGAAACATAGCGTCACTATGTTTCGTGGTATATTTTTGGACTTTGGAAATAAATAAATTAAATGGCTATAAGCTGAATGGACAGATATAGATTTTTTGCAATTTTTTTACCAAAAGGCTTTTGTTAAATAGCAATATTTTTGAGAAAATAAGGCATTTCTACAGAAATTTTTGTCTGGAAGCAATATAGATTGTCACCGGAACCAGAAGTTTTATAATACAGAGTGAGTTTCCTACGATGTTCTCTATGGGTATCTCGGAAACTACTGGAGATAGAGAGTCGGTTAAATGGGAAAAGAATTGCAGTTTTGTGGGGTCATAAATATGCGCCTTTCAGATTTTTGAAAAAGTTCATGGCTTACTAGATATTTCGACAAAAACAAATTTGGGCTATTTTAATAATAGTCCCTAATTCCATTATAAGCTATTTTAGACAAAAAGTTTTCAGATAAAAGTTGTAGATAATCACATCCTTAATGAGACTGTGCCATCCGTTTTTTTCTAAAACCTGTCATTTTTGACATATGACACAAACATATGTTTTTTTAAATGGAAACCATAGTTGGCCATGACTTTATAAAAAGCGCCATTTTTTAAGCTTTTCAGCGATATAAGCTATAATATGTTTTATTCGAGAAATTACTGAGTTATAGCCAATTCTTATCATTTTTAAACAATTTCACTTAGTTAGCCATGATCTAATAAAAAAAGTGACCTAAATTGGAATTTACCTGGTATAGCCCAATATATATGTACTTGAAATAACATTATTGTACGTTCAATCAAATTAAAACTTGACCCGGAGCGGAGGTTATGCATAGTAAGACAAAATTAATATTGAACATTTTCCACTTCCAGTATACCATTCCGATATTGAGTAGAGAATTCATGTCTTTTTTGAAATTCTATTAAGGTTATTTTTAAAGTAATTTTTATGATTTAGTGTCAGGAGGTCTTAGCCAATGAAAATATTTTACTTACAACTGATGCATTACATATGTTACATAATTATGTATCTATAATAAAGGAAATAATATTAGACCCAAATGTTATTTTACACTAATCTATTGGATTAATAGTAGTTCCTCGTTAATGCCTACTTCCAAATATTTATTGTCCTAGATTAGGTTTAAATGCGATATTAATAGCCCTTTAGGCCTTTGCATCGACAGCTCTATTGTCGATAGAGGGCGTGGAAATCAATCATACCTGATCACGCGACCTGAACTCCGGAAGTTCGGCAATTACGTCGCTTGGGCTCTTTTAATGGACGTCGGAAGCGGATGTTGACACACAAACACATTCACACATGATAAAAAATCCGGCCGTAATACTCTTTTACCTGTATTTTATACCTATACGTTTTTTGCATTAAGTTAACTGTAAACAGGGCATATTTTTCAAAAGTTATAAACATTCCTCCATTGCTGGAATGCCTATAATGGGCTCTTTCACTATATTTTGGAATTAGCATAATTGAATAAAGCAATTAATTCTAGAATTTTCTGCTATCTCACTTTCGAAAAATTTGCAGTCGTTCTTAAGAAAATAAATAAAAACAAAAAAGCCCAGAATAAAAATCCGCACTTTATTTTTAATACGTCACACTTGGCATGTTGAAAAGCGGCAACACGGCCGGGCCACCATGCTGACCCACCACCACCTCCACACAAGGCCATTCAACCTTTTCCAATATGGCGGAGATAGAAGTGCTTTATTTGGCGCGTATTTTAAAACCTCTTTTATTTCCAAATAGACATTTTTCACACAAATGTCGGGTTAGATTACGTAATATTTCACTAATTTTTTAATATACAGGGAGTCTAAAGCTCTCCACATAAATATGGAATTTTTTGTATTATTACTTTTATGAAAACATCAGTTAGTTACTTTTTATAAAAAAGTCTGCTTTCTCAGAAAATAAGTAGTGTTAAAATATTCAAACTTGAGGTAGCATATATAGGGTGTTCAAAATCATCGGAAAAAGAAATAACCAGAAATATATGACAGAAAATAGCAATATAAACTAAATATTCAATTGCAAACACTTACCTACCATAGTTTGGAATTTACTGCACGTTTGATAAATATATACTATTATGGACAGTATAGGAAGTTACTTGTCTTAGTAAAAGTCTTGGTAAATGCTCTGGGAATTATAAACTACACCGGTTTGGGTCAAAAAATATGGAATATTTTTCCTATGTTTAGCAGCATGACACAAATGGGAATAAATTTAAACTATAATAGGTGAGGATAACTAAAAAATATAATATGTGTTTCAAGATTTTATATAGAAAAAAAACTAAATACCTTTTTATAACGTCATTCCTTTTTATTCCATAGTTCTTCAATAAAATATTGTATATTCTGAACAAAATGGATTTAATAATAAATTCTGACATATGTGAGGGGCAATTGTGACTTAAAAAAAGACTTACATCCAGGCGTCAGGCCATTTATATTTTCATTAGGGTTACTTTCCAGGCCATTTATATTTTCAAATGTGAATGTTTCAATATCTTTCTGTGATCTTTTTGATGTAAAAAGCTTGATTATTCTTCCAATATTTTACTTATAGTGAGGTAAGTGTAAGCAGTAGCCATAACTACATGCTCACTAGGGTAACAGAGGCTTTGGCCTTTGGCCTTTTTGAGGCATATTTAATGCACTTCTTACCCGAGAACTACTAGTAGGAGTGAAATTATCTCTTTTAATAGCTGTCGACCATTTTTTACGAAGCTCGTCATTTTTGGGGAATATAAAAGCAGAAACCTTGGGACCCCCTCTATAATTATTCTCGTGACAATTTGGAACAGAGCATGTAAAAGGTATGCTACAATAAAATGTTAATACCTATCTTTTGATTATTGTAAGTAATAAATTATAAAGTACTATGCAGACTGGCGTTGAAGGATTTTTACTCATTTAGGTGTAATATCTTGGTAAATACTTCTAGTTCTTACCTTTAAATAATTAATAATAGAGGAGTACGACAAGCACAAAAGTTTGAAGTTCCTTATGTGGAATGTCTGGTTTGGATTTTTATTACACTGTTATTTCATCACAATTTTCTGATCACACCATGCACTGAACACTAAGAACTAAACAAACGTGTTGCAGAAGCATAACAAACTAGAGATAATTAATTAATTCTGGTATGCAATCGGGACGAGAAACCACTACCGGCTTTTCAGGTTAAAGGTAAACGCCATATTTGCCTTGCCCATATCATGTTGATTCGCCTTGAGTTGAGGTGGTGCTGGTCAAATCAAATCGCAATGTTGCCAGTTGTTGGCTGGCGCACGAGCACGGTTCTGCAATGTGATTGGGCGTATTTTTCATACGTCATCAATTGGCGCTTAAATTTTTTTTTGGATAAATATACTGAAAATAGTCTTCTATTTCAGAGTTTGTCCTTGAATTGGGTGTTTTATTTTTTGTGAAAGAGCCTATTGCTACAATGATTATAACTCTTTGATTGGTTCATTTCTGTATATTTTTCGTTATCAAAATAACTTCTAAATATCGAAATATTATTGTTATGGTAAAATCAACTGGGTTTAATTTTAATTCTACATATACAAATTTCTCATGGTCACCTACACACATTTAATATATATAAATAGAGAGATGCAACAAGTCAGTTTTAAAAGGTTCTTAAGTTATTTCTAATATCAAAATGATTTAGGTCTTAACTCAGTTTCAACTTTCAATATATTATGTTGAAAACAACCATATTATATTGCAACAACTTATTTATATGAATTTGGATTTATTAGTCCAAGAAACTAGACTTTCAAATACGAAGTAAAAACTTGAATTATTGATATGAGTTACTTTGAAAGATGTAAAAACGAATTGTGAAAGATTTTTTTTTAAATTCATCGCCGAGAAGGGGTAAAATAAATAAATCAAATTATTTTTTCGAAATTTCGGATAAATGGTAAGGACTAGAAAAAAAAGTGCAAATAAAAGTTGTAAAGCGTCCAATTTTACATAGAAATGATTTCTATACTTTTTTTGCTCCGATCAAAATTAACCGCGATATGGTGGGTAGAACCTAGGGGATAATAGTAGAAATTATAAGTTGCTGAAAAATTCATACACATATTTAACAGTTTTATTCAGTTTGATTGGAAAATTATAAATTTCAATTAAGATTTTTAAAATTCATCCCGAGGAGGGTGTGAAAAATATAAATAAAGTGTTTTTTTTCCAAGTTTTGGAGAAACGGTAAGAACTTCAATAAATAATAATCATCAATAAAAGCTGTCCCCTAGCTTCTAGCCACCCTAGCTCGTTTAATTTTGATTTGAGCAAAAAAGTGTAGAGACCATTTTTGTGTAAAATTGGACGCTGTACAGGGTGGGTCAAATTCGACGCTTTTAAATGGAAACACCCTTTTCTATAGGAGATAGACAAAAACTAATATCGATGTCTGGAGCTCAATTTTCATCAAAAACATGATGGTGAAAACCGCACATCAATATCTGTTACCGTTTCGGAGTTACGGGGTGTTTTTCAAAAATATGCATTTTCAACAAATGGCTGTAACTTTTTTGCTATGGAAAATTTTTTATTTTTATGAAAACATTTAAGTATAATTTTTTTAAAATTAATAATTTAAGAATTATCAACAGAAAATTTGATTTTTTATATGGAACACCCTGTATATTTTTAATTTATTAAAAAGAATTTAAAATTACCTTTCCAAAAATATAACACACTTGATATTTTGCTCGATTCCTCTTCGAGATATAGAGTATATAAAAATTCGCCCGCTTTAAATAAGTAGGCTTTGAATGGCACCGGCTGTAATGCAAAAAAATCTAGCTGTGAGCATCAATTAAAACGAAAATAATATTTGCTATGAGAGATGCAGAGTTTTATAACAATTTAAAATATATTAAACCAACATCAACACATTTAAACTATATCTAATAACAATGAGATTTTGCTACATGTGTTCGATATATCGACCCTCTTTTGTTATGGACAGACGGGGCAGTTTTTGAACATTTATCGCGGAATTCATTACTCAGTGGGCGTGAAAGATACCCTCCCATAACTGCTAAGTATTTCTAATTCTTGTCTAGATTATACGGAAGAATAAGGAACGTTTATTCTTCCGCAAATATATCCATAGGATTAGATCCATGGGCACTAAGTCAGGCGGCCTCGACGGCCAACGGCTGGGATCTTGGTAAGCTATTCAATTATTCTTGAAATTGGCTGCAAAAATTTGCTGATAACTTCAGCGTTCAAAAGCGGTGCGTCGTCTTGCTGGAAAAATATGTTTTCGAGTTGCATTAAGGGCATATCATCAATAAGGGGTCCAAAGCCTACTAGTTAAAAGTGGCGAACTTTTAAAAATTTTATATTTCGAAGGGGATTATAACAAAATATCAAGTGTGCTATATTTTTGGAAAGGTAATTTTAAATTCTTTTCAGTTAATTAAAAATATAGAGGGTGTCCCAAATAAAAAATCAATTTTTCTGTTGATAACTCTTAAATTATTAATTTAAAAAAAAAATATACTTAAACGATTAAATTCTACGTAAAAAGGTGCTTTGCAAATGTTTTCATAGAAATACAAAATTTTCCATAGCAAAAAAGTTACAGCGATTTGTTCAAAATGCACATTTTTGAAAAAAAAAACACCCCGTAACTCCGAAACGGTAACAGATATTTATGTGCGGTTTTCACCATCATGTTTTTGATGAAAATTGAGCTCCAGACACCGATATTAGTTTTCGTCTATCTCCTATAGAAAAGGGTGTTTCCATTTAAAAGCGTCGAATTTGACCCACCCTGTACAACATTTATTTGGACTTTTTTTTCCTAGTCTTTAACGTTTATTCGAAATTTCGAAAAAATAATTTTATTTATTTATTCACCCATACTCGGGGGTGAATTTAAAAAAGTCTTTCACAATTCATTTTTAGATCTTTTAAAGTAACTCATATCAAAAATTCAAGTTTTTACCAAAACTTCGTATTTGAATGCCTATTTTCTAGAACTATTATGTTATTTTGGTAATTATACAGGGTGAGTCTTAAATAAGTGCCAATATTTTTAGGGGTAGTATATTTCGACCCCAGAAACACGTCTATGAGGTTTTTTTCGCGAAAAAAAAATCAAAATTTGTAATTTTTTGAAAAAAAAAAAGATTTTTTTAATTTTTTATTTAAAAAACATATCTTCATAATATGGCAACATAGAGAGTAGATTAAATTTACAAGAAAGAAAATCCAGAAAAGATTCAGCGAAAAATCATTTTTATTTGAAATTTTCAAAATAAAATATCTCAGTTATTTTGGACTTATTTGAGAAACGGTAAAGAGAAAATATATTTCTTTAAAGATCAACCAGCCCTGAAAATATTTGCACTTATTTAAGACTCACCCTGTATATAACTCAGTTTTTCGAAAGCGTCGCCGTTTTTTCCCTCTCGGAATTTAGCTATAAAAATCTGGCAACACTATTCTAACTACACTGTTTGAAGATATTGGGATATAACGAACCTAATGTAATTTAGATTTAATATTATATGTTTTGGAGTATTGTTGTTAATTATTGTGTTATTTTACTATTACTAATGGCTCCAACCTCTTTTTAATTTTATTTTTATTTTTGTTTAGGTTAGAATGCATTTTCCAGATTTTCCCCAGATTTTCCAGCTTATATTTAAAAGACTTTTTTTTCAATCTGATTGTTCCTCATGATTTCTAAAACTGGTATATTGAAAAATATATCTCTGAATATTTATCATTTGAATGTTCAATTAGGGTCTTCAGTTTATATCGCTTTTTTCCCAAAACTTTCGAATTATTTAGACAACTTCCTAGACAAATATTCTCTTCCTTTTGCCAAAATTTACTTTACTAAGATTTTAGTTATATTCTTTTACAAAATTGCTATTACTAAGATTTTAGTTATATTCTTAACAAATACAGTTTAGAAATATTTTTTTTTATTTATAGACAGCTAGACTACCACTGAAATATTACATTGGCACCTAATATAATATACAGGGTGATTCCTGTAAGTTGGTCATGCTTTCGGGGAATGATGGGGGACGTTGAAATATTAATTTTGATATAGGGTCGGAAATGCCTCTTACGCAAGATACAGGGAGTTAAAGTTTTTGAAATATTAAAGATATTCTTTCATAGTTTTTTAACAGTTGAAGGTATCGTAATAAAATTTTATTATAGGCGTCTACCTAACGGAGCCACTTTAAATGTAAAAGGAAGAGGTTTTAGTTTCAACCAGTGGCGTAGATGTGATACCCTTTAGGTATTTTTAAAAAAAAAAAATAGTACGCCATTGGGATAAATAACAATTTCGGAGTGTTTTTTATTTACTTGGTCTATTTCCAAGAAAAAATGTCTCTTGCAACATTTTCCTATCTAACACCATTTTGTCACAATTTAAAAATAAATAATTTTTTAAACCGAACCTTTTAAATGTGCGAATTATTATAACTACCTGAAAACTAAGAATTTTATTATTAACAGGAAAAAAATTTCTAGTTTAAATTTATAATTTTTTAAAAATTTATTTAAGGGTCTATTTAAATTCACATGTGATAAAGGGAGCTGACGATGCACATTTGTTTCTGCCCTCTAGTTTAATAATTCGCTGTATTTAAGATTATCATTAAAAAATGTATTTATTTTTAAATTGTGACAAAATGGTGTTAGATAGGAGAAAGTTGCAAGAGACATTTTTGCTTGAAAATAGACCGAGTAAATAATAAAACTCTAAAAATTTTATTTTTTATCAGTGGCGTACTTTTTTTTTGGAAAAAATTACCTGATGGGTATCACATCTACGCCAGTGGTTGAAACTAAAACTTCTTCTTTTTACATTTAAAGGGTCTCTGTTAGGTAGACTCCTATAATAAAATTTTATAACGATACCTTCAACTGTTAAAAAACTATTAAAGAATATCTTTAATTTTTCAAAAACTTTAACACCCTGTATCTTGCGTAAGAGGCATTTCCGACCCATAGTGTGCTACATCAAAATTAATATTTCGATGTCCCCAATTATTCCCCGAAAGCATGACCCACTTACAGGAATCACCCTGTATAGACAAATAATTTGAACCTAGATTTTCTCATTGACAAAATTAGATAAAACTGCGGTTTTGTTTTAAGATATTAATAATATTATATTTATAATATCATAATTTAAAAATCCTACTTTGCCAGAGAGTTATAGACCTATTGTATTATCTTCATGTGGTGGCAAAATTTTAGAAATTATGATTAAAAATCGTTTAGATTGGTTTTTGGAGAATAAAATTGTGTTTACAAATGAACAGGTAGGTTTTCGTAAGGGTAGGGGAATATATGATAATATTGCTTATTTATCTACTTTTATTTTTGATGCCTTTAATTCGTCAAATTCAGTTATTGCTGTTTTCTTAGATATAAAATCTGCATATGATAATGTTAACATATACAAACTCTATAATTTGCTTATTAATTTACAAATTCCGGTAGAATTACCTAATTTAATTTTTAGATTTTTGAAAAATAGATTGTTATTTTCCAGAAAATCTGATGGTTCCTTCTTAGGTCCGGTTTTAGCAACTAAAGGTATTCCGCAAGGTTCTCCATTAGTACTATTCTTTTTAATATTTATATTTCAGAACTTTTTAAAAATTATTTAAATGTAAAGATTATTGGTTATGCGGACGATTTGGTAATTTTTGTTAAGGGTTCAAATATACTTGAGATGTCTGAAAAAATTAATAATGCTTTGGAGCTTGTAAATGATTTTCTTATTAATAGAGATCTTTCTTTATCTTTGGAAAAATGTGAGGCAGTATGGTTCACTAAGGGCAAACGGAGAGATCAGCCACCATTGATTCAACTTGGAAATCACATTATTCCATATAAACATAATGTGAAGCACTTGGGAGTTATTTTTCAAAAACATTTAAAGTGGGATTTGCATATTGAAAATATTACTTATAAGGCTAAAAAAGCCTTAAATGTTTTAAGGGCTGTTTGTAGAGTGTGGTGGGGAGCTGATCCTTGTACCCTTTTAATTCTTTTTTCTGCTCTGGTGAGATCTCATTTGGAATTTGCAACAATTTTTATTAAACCAACTAGTCAAAAAAATTTAAATAAACCAGATGTAGTATTTTTTGAGGGTTTACGTATTTGTCTAGGTTGTATGAAATCTACTCCTAGATTAGCGTTGTTGGGAGAATCTTCTATGATTGATTTAGAATGTAGAAGAAAAATACTTGTAGGCAAATTTCTGTCTAAATTGTTAACTTTACAAAATAGTCCATTAATAAATTTAATTTACAATATTAGAAAAACTGTTAATCCAATTTATATTAATAGTAATAATGTACCTTATGTGGTCTCAGCTTTACATGACTTTCTGCCTTATATTGATACTCTTTATGTTAGTCAAAATTTTCCGTGTTATGAAGTTAGTTTTAATATTTTGAATGATTCTATTAAATTAGTTGATTGTCAAATTAATAAACATGATTTTTCTATTAAGGAACAATTTTTGTCAGTATCTGAACGTTTAAAAAATTCTCATATTTTTATTTTTACAGATGCATCTAAAAAAGATCAAAGAACAGGATTTGGAATATATATTCCATATATAAATTTTAAATTTTTTTCGCGACTAACTGGTTCTTTAAGTATTTGTAAGGCAGAATCCATAGCTATTCATGATGCAGTAAAGTTTGCTATTAAAAAGAACTTGCGTAGTGTTATTATCTTTTCAGATTCCAAAAGTTCAATTCAAAAAATTAGTAAAAATCTCTTTAAAGCATCTGCTGATTATTGGACCTTAAGAACCAAACGTTTAATTTGTTTAGCAAGTTCTAATGGTTTTGACATCAGGATTGCCTGGATTCCAGGTCATTCCAATATCTTGGGAAATACAGAGGCAGATTTGTTGGCTAATATTGGAAAAGATTTAAATATTCCGAAATCTATGGAGATGGATTCGATAGATATTTTTAATTCAATTAAAACTGATATTTTGTGTAATTATAAAGAAAATTGGAAATCTCGTATGGAAGGAAAAAAGCATGTGTATTTTAATATACAAACAATCTTCCCAGATAAACAATGGTCTAAAAATTTCCAGTATATAGATAGAAGACATATTCAACGTTAATTAGAATGCGTACAGGCCATTGCTTAACAAAAAACCATTTATATAAAATTAAAGTGAAGGAAGATCCATTCTGTGAGTGTGGCTCTGTTGAAGACCTAAATCATATCTTTTTAGAATGTCCTATAAATTTTTTTGTTTAATTTGGATTTATATCAAAAATTTATTGAAATGAATTTTCCTACTCCACTATCAATATTTACAGTTTTGTCTAAGCCAAGTGAAAAATTAATAGAAACTATTATGATATTTTTAAACATTAATAGAATTAAATTATAATGCTCAACTTTCTATTTTTTATTTTCTTTTTGTTTCAGTTTCCGAATGCAGTCTGTTTGTGTGACCTCTATCCTATGTGCCTTTGTGTGTGATATGATCTTCCTTTCAGCACGTCATTTATATATTTAATAAATAATAATAATAACATTTTACAGTCACAGGTCACAGGTTACCTTCATAGAAGTTAGTTATATTAAAATTTACCCATTATACATTTTACTCAGATAAGAATCAGTGGCCTTGATATGGTTTAGAGCCAGTCAACATCTTGGTCGCTCCCAAATTGAGCTGGCGGTTGCCTTGTAGCAGAGCCATCATAAAAAAAGAAGAAGAAGAAGAAGAAAACTGCGGTTTACACAAATTCTTTAAATCAGTAGGTACCTAGGTTTTGAATCATTCGCTATATTTAACTACATTAGTAATATTTTTCCGACTACGAAAAAAGGAAACAAAAATAACCGTTAAACAATATTTTTAATCTGTATGGTAAACTAAACAGTTAAAACATTCTTTTCCTTATGTTAACAACACCCACAGATCTATATAAAACATGAAAAATCTGGAATTCATACAGCATCGATAAAATTAATCATAACATCAAGGTTGTTTTAAAACAATTGAAAACGCGGCAATAGGAGAAAATTGATATTTATTAATTGTAGCAATTTAGTAGTATTTGAGTTGAATAACCTTCAAAGTACGGATAAATATTTAGAAATATCAATTGAATGAATCTTACTACAGTATATTCTATATTCATATATACTTTTTTATAATCATATATATTCTTTTTCAAAAAATTAAAGATTTTATTTTTTTTCTTGAAAAAAAGCCTCATAATTGTGTTTCTGGGGTTGTAATACCACCCCTAAAAATATATGCACTTATTTAAGACCTATGAATAGATTATAAAATAATATATTTAAAATACCTTTCCAGATTTTTTTCTCTTTTATATAAAATACAACTATTTATTACTTAAACTAACATCTCATAACATGTTACTTTTAATAAATTTAGAATTCTCCATCGATTTCTGAAAATATTCACCATCCAGTTATTTTATACTAATTAAAAAAAAATGCAACATTTTTATACCAATAAATACTATTCTTTATTTTTAAACGAATAACTTATACGTCCTTATAGGATACTAGCGTGTACCCGCGACTTCGTTCGCGTCGAATTAATCATTTGTAATGGTGATGATAAAGCAAAGCAAGAACTTCCATTAACAAACAAACTGGAATTTGACTTTCGAAAAATATGTAAAAAAATGTAAAACAACAAAATAAATTATGCGTGTCCAATCGTTTTCCCGAAAGACTAACCGTTTTTTAAATAACAAATATTGTAATATATGAGGGGCGTTTTCACCCTCTTGGAATTTTGAGTTTCGAGAAACCCCTCCTTATCGAACCTCTACACCCCACAGTCAATCCGTTTGCCAAAAATCAACTTTAAATGTCAAGCAGTTTAAGCGGAATCGTGATAACTCAATGGTCATATTTTATGAAACACCCTGTATAATTTTTTAAAAAAACTTAAAATATGTAAAACAACAAAATAAAATATACGTGTTTAAGAGTTTTTCCGAACAACTCACCGGTTTTTAAATAAAAAATATTCTAATATTTGAGGGGTGGTTTCACCCCCTTAGAATTCGAGTTTCGAAAAATCACTTCTTATCGAACCTCCACACCCTAAAGCAGTTATTTGCAAAAATCAGCTTTTTACGTCAAGCGCTTTAAGCAGGATCGTGATTAATCAATTACCAGATTTTTCCAAACACCCTGTATAAATTTTTAAAAAATCGTAAAATATGTAAAAAAACAAAATAAAATATACGTATTTAAGCATTTTTTCGGAAACTTGACCGTTTTATAAAAAAAAATATTGTAATATTTGAGGGGTGGTTTCACCCCCTTAGAATTCGAGTTTCGAAAAATCACTTCTTATCGAACCTCCACACCCTAAAGCAGTTATTTGCAAAAATCAGCTTTTTACGTCAAGCGCTTTAAGCAGGATCGTGATTAATCAATTACCAGATTTTTCCAAACACCCTGTATAAATTTTTAAAAATCGTAAAATATGTAAAAACAAAATAAAATATACGTATTTAAGCATTTTTCGGAAACTTGACCGTTTTATAAAAAAAATATTGTAATATTTGAGGGGTGGTTTCACCCCTTAGAATTCGAGTTTCGAAAAATCACTTCTTATCGAACCTCCACACCCTAAAGCAGTTATTTGCAAAAATCAGCTTTTTACGTCAAGCGCTTTAAGCAGGATCGTGATTAATCAATTACCAGATTTTTCCAAACACCCTGTATAAATTTTTAAAAAATCGTAAAATATGTAAAAAAACAAAATAAAATATACGTATTTAAGCATTTTTTCGGAAACTTGACCGTTTTATAAAAAAAAATATTGTAATATTTGAGGGGTGGTTTCACCCCCTTAGAATTCGAGTTTCGAAAAATCACTTCTTATCGAACCTCCACACCCTAAAGCAGTTATTTGCAAAAATCAGCTTTTTACGTCAAGCGCTTTAAGCAGGATCGTGATTAATCAATTACCAGATTTTTCCAAACACCCTGTATAAATTTTTAAAAAATCGTAAAATATGTAAAAAAACAAAATAAAATATACGTATTTAAGCATTTTTTCGAAACTTGACCGTTTTATAAAAAAAAATATTGTAATATTTGAGGGGTGGTTTCACCCCCTTAGAATTCGAGTTTCGAAAAATCACTTCTTATCGAACCTCCACACCCTAAAGCAGTTATTTGCAAAAATCAGCTTTTTACGTCAAGCGCTTTAAGCAGGATCGTGATTAATCAATTACCAGATTTTTCCAAACACCCTGTATAAATTTTTAAAAATCGTAAAATATGTAAAAAACAAAATAAAATATACGTATTTAAGTATTTTTCGGAAACTTGACCGTTTTATAAAAAAAATATTGTAATATTTGAGGGGTGGTTTCACCCCTTAGAATTCGAGTTTCGAAAAATCACTTCTTATCAAACCTCCACACCCTAAAGCAGTTATTTGCAAAAATCAGCTTTTTACGTCAAGCGCTTTAAGCAGGATCGTGATTAATCAATTACCAGATTTTTCCAAACACCCTGTATAAATTTTTAAAAAATCGTAAAATATGTAAAAAAACAAAATAAAATATACGTATTTAAGCATTTTTTCGGAAACTTGACCGTTTTATAAAAAAAAATATTGTAATATTTGAGGGGTGGTTTCACCCCTTAGAATTCGAGTTTCGAAAATCACTTCTTATCGAACCTCCACACCCTAAAGCAGTTATTTGCAAAATCAGCTTTTTACGTCAAGCGCTTTAAGCAGGATCGTGATTAATCAATTACCAGATTTTTCCAAACACCCTGTATAAATTTTTAAAAAATCGTAAAATATGTAAAAAAACAAAATAAAATATACGTATTTAAGCATTTTTTCGGAAACTTGACCGTTTTATAAAAAAAAATATTGTAATATTTGAGGGGTCCCAAGTAGCATCTATCTGACTTCGAACTAAATCTGACCTGAAGCGACGTCAGACTTTGTGCAAATTTAGGTCAGGTGCTGATGATACGACCGGTGACGTCGCTTTCCTATTAAAAGCGACGTCGTTGGATCCGAGTCGGTAAATCCAACGATCTGTCGACGTACAAAATAACAACGTACCTTTTTTATTAATTTCCCAACGTCGTTCCCACGTTGGCTTGCACGACGTACATATACTTGAACTAGCCCGACGTCTACCCGTTGTCCGAATAGGATACGTCTCACTGATAATCCCTAAAGTAACGTCCAATTATATTTTGTTGTATTTTATGTTCATATTTATAACCTAATTTACGTATCTCTATTTACGTCCGTAAATACAACCCATTAAGTAGCATTTGCGTAACTTAATTTTTTTATTATGCCTAAAAAACACTAAAAAGGCATTTAGACATTCATCTACATTTTACAGAAAGAGGTCGAGGCTTTTGCAAAATAATAATAGTAGTAGTGATGTCTTGTCTCCACCCATAAATGCTTTTTATCAGGAAGAGATGCTGCATTACACTGGTACATCTTAATTTCATTTTTTAGCTTAGGAAACCAGCAGACCCCATCCTCCCACATGTGAGGTTAGGCTTAAAAAAGTGGCTGTCCATTTTTTTAAGGAGAAAACAAAAACTAAAATATAGTTGCACAAATCCACAAATCACTGATACGCAAAGTGAGGTTACAGTTAGAATTATATACGTCATAATACGATTGCCGGTCGTCCGGTTTGATGACTTCGGTCGTGTGAGACGACTAATGTTGGAGACCCGGTCGGAATTGGTATAGTGGTAGTTCATATTAAGTCGGACACAGAAATCAGCCATTCTTAACAAGTATCCGATTGTCAGCCATTTTAAAATCGTTTTTTGTTTTTAAAATTTATATTCACATTTCCATTTCTAGTAGAATAATATTGATAAGGTTGAGTTTGGGGGGAACCACAGTACAGTTTTATGATCAAACCAGCTAGAAAATTAAAAAAATATTTTGCGAGTTACTTTTTTATAGATATTTTTATTTCATAAATCTACCTAATTTTGAAGGCGCTCGTTGTTTTCCGGAGTATTTTAATCAGATATATCAAACAAGTGACTTCCGTTGACAAAACTGATGTCTGGATTAATGATTCAGAATTATTATAATATGAAATTAGATAGGCACTTATAGTTATATTCGAGGAGTGATTATGAATCCATTTGTAATTAGGTAGTTTGGTTAGGTTTTTATGTATTCTTGGTAGCGAATATGAAACCAAACGTAACGTAAGTGCTTAGCGACGAATTTTAAGTGACTAAAATCCAACGTAATATGACGTTGGTAATTGGTAGAATTACATTCCCTATTAGGTCAGATACCGACGTCGACGCGACCCGAATATGTATTCCCCATTTAGGTGCAAATAAGGGTCGTCAGGCGGTCGAACCGACGTTGGTACCCGACGTCGGGTTTATTGAACGCGACGTATACCGTATACCCAACGTTAGATAACGTCCAAATGCTACTTGGGGTGGTTTCACCCCCTTGGAACTGGAATTTCGAAAAATCCTTTCTTATCGAACCTCTACACCCTAGAATCAACCTGTATGTCAAAATTGAGCTTCTTACGTTAAGTGGTTTGAGCAGGATCGTGATTAATCAGTGAGTCAGTCACTCAAGGATTTTATATAGTATAGATTTAATTCTTTCCGAAAAATTTTAACTTTGCTGTTTTTTAATTTATGTTTTGTAAATGATAAACAAATATTAATGGCGTTATTACGTTTAGTATATTCTGAAATACAAATCAAAAATAAAAATGAAAACACATCAGAATATATCATAAATATTTATCTGTTTCAATCTGTCTTACAGGAAAATTTACCCATGAAATGAAAAACGTCGTTAAACCTTATTTTAAACTTTCTTTTTTTCCGACTTCCTGTGAAATGTGTGCGCGTATGTGTGTATTATGCTTGTAAACTTGGAGTTAAGGTTAAGGTTAAAATTAGGCCACAGAAGGTATTTTTAAACAAACGTCGGATCTGAAGAAAATCGACTTAAGTTACGGCATTATGTGTGAAGCTTTCTCAAGTGATTACGTGACGGATTTTTCTTAGGCGAAGTGGAAAAATAACGGATATCGTTTGTAGATGCGTCTGAACTGAGAAAAGATTTAAGGCTAGAACCTGAAAATAACTCGATTTCTCGTATTTATGACAACGGCGAACTGAGAGAAAAATATTTTAAATGTGTCGTTAAAATTTTTCGGGAAGAATTAAATATTGAAATAAATATTTTAATATTCTATAAGGACGTATAAGTTATTCGTTTGAAAAATAAAGTATCGTATTTATTGATATAAGAATGCTCTGATTTTTTTCTTGTACTAATTTTTACTTATTATGATAGGGGAAAACAATTTTATCAGTTTAGCATTTGTTTTTTAACCATTTCATCATTTTTTAAGCCCTTACCATACGGTAACGCCAGCCGAATACGGGGTACAACATTTTTAAAAATCAAATTCAGGCTACAAACTGTTAAAAACATTTATTTGGTATGGAAAATATAGTTACATTCTAAAAAAAGACCTACGTTGCATTTAGAACACATAGTGCGGAGTGCGGATACTTGAACTACAACCTTCTCTCTCGCACAGCGGTTTCTTTTTATCTCGATAGTTGGAATCAATAAGTGGCCAATCCGGTCAAGAGTACAGAAGACAAACAATTGACAACAAGAAGAAGACAAACAATTGTACAGAAGACAAATAATTTGTCTTCTGTACTCCAGCTGACTAATTATCGGTTTAGTTTTGCATTTTCTCCTGACAGACCACGCATTTACTATACTGGTATCCAATAACTAAGTAAAAATGGGCCACCACCACTTCTTTCTTCTAAAGGATATGCGGTATCTTGACATATTTTCATTCATAAGATCTGTGCCTCCCATAAAGCGGTCGTATCGTCTTTTGACCCGGAATTCGTTGACTGTAGAGTCCTTCACTCAACCTTTTTTTTCTCTCAACCAGTTTCTCTAACCATGAGGCAGTATTGACAAAGTTTTTGCCAAAATTCAAATGCAAAAATACCTCGCGCAAATTGGGCCGTATTTTTTCGGATAAAAATTTTCTAAATTTTCACCACCTGTATCCAACAACAGAGTGGGTTGTCCTCTCGGCTGACGTCGATTCCGAATTTTCTAGATTTATGGATACCTTGTCTAATCTGGCGTACAAGGCGTTCCCTCTTAGGCCTATCAAAAGTAAACAAGGTATACCCTGGTCTACTACAGGCTTGCGTATATCTGCAAAGAACATGCGCTCATTATATTACCTTAAGAAATTCACGGATAGCGTCTTCTTTCATAATTACGTGAAACTTTATAGAAAGGTTTATCGTAAGACTATAAAAGCTGCCAAGGACATTTATTATAATGCGAGGCTAGCCAAAGCCGGTAATGTCGCTAAGGAGACTTGGCCTATTGTAAATGACTTAAGGAATAAGACTTCCTCGTCTGTCACAGTCTTTAAGTCACCTGAAGATTTAAACAATTACTTTGTTAATGTGGCTAAAAATTTAGTACCATACTAACACCATAACTCCTTCCCATGATCTAAAGTAAGTGTCCCCCCTCCCTAAAGCAAATGAGAATTTACACACTTTCTTCTTCACGCCCGTAGCATTAGATGAGCTCTGTAGTACAATTAATAGTATTAAAAACAAATCCTCATCTGGGACTGATGGGCTTACTCTCAAAATGTTCTCTGAACTTCCTGAATGCACATTAAACCATCTTACTACTTTAATTAACGAGTCATTCCAAAAAGGAGTTTTTCCAAACTGCCTTAAGACAGCAATAATTATTCCTCTGTATAAGGGAGGTGATAAAGATGAAGCTTTGAACTATCGCCCAATTGCACTCCTGCCCACATTATCTAAGATCATTGACAGATTGGTTAAAAAAAGTATTTTTTTTTAACCAAATCTTTTCTCCTTAAATATAAAATACTTACTACCCATCAATTTGGATTTCTAAGTAACAGTTGCACAAATGATGCTATGTTCGTACTAGCCCTGAAAATATATGCACTTTTTTAAGACTCACCCTGTATATATCCAGTTTAATAATTAGTCTTAAAGAAGATTTAAAAATTAAACTGGCTAAATTATCGCCGCCGGTATAGACAATTTAACAAAATTAAGGCTACACATATCAGGTCGCAATATTTACTGTGGTAGTGTCATTTAAGGTACGCGCACACTGACCAGCGCCGCACTCGCCGCACTCGCCGCACGCGCCGCACTCGCCGCACTCGCCGCACGCGCCGCACGAATCGCACTTTTTTTTTCTTGTCGCGCACACTGAGCCGCACCGTACGCGCCGCATTCACAAATATAGGAAGAGACTTGGGGATAGCACCGGTCGCGTGTTATTTTATATTTCTCACGTCTCTAGCTATATTGTTAAGTTGTACATGGACAACTGATGTATAGGTACAATTTTTTCGAATATGTGAACCAGAAAAATTTTAAATGTTTGAAGTGTCAAAATTCATTTTTGAAGTGAAACTTCTTTACACTCGATGGAAGTGAAAATTCAAGGGCTTGACACACGAGACGCGATACGCGAGAGGAAAAGTGGTTACGATCGGAAAAGTGTTAACTCGGGCTCTATGTAAGTTAAGGGGCTGAAACTCGGAATGTAGATGGATCTTCTCGTGATATGTTGACGACGTTTTGTGCACTATGAAAAAAAACTCTCATAATAAATGGCAAAATAATCGTCCGATTTAATGGGTCTTTGGGGTGTCATAACTCGTGTCCTATGTGAGCTAAGAGGCTGAAACTTGGAACGTAGTTGGGGCTCAAAGAGCCTCATCTTTTCATGATATTTTGACGACGTTTCTTGCACTACGAAACTCCATAATCAATGAATCAAATAAATAAATCGTTCAAATTAAATGAAAGTTGGCATGTTGATATATCACACGAAGGCCAACTTTACCACTGTCACTGTGACAGTTAGTTTTGACGAAAGAAACGTCAAACGTTGATGTCGTTCGATTTAGACCAAATTTTGTGAGCGACGGTGCACACGGCCGTATTCTGCAAAGTTGGATACGACGTTTCGTTTATATCTTCATCCGGGTAGGACTAACGATTTGATATTGAAGAAAAATGTGGGTCGATTTCGGCATAATTGGAGACGGGCTACAGGTTCGAACCGATGCCTCTAAACGGACGAAATCATCAGGATTTTTCTGAATTATATGGATATTATGATTGGAACCAAACTTGGCACGTGGATACAGGTACCCGAATGGAGTCCCCAGACGGAGAAACAAATAGACGAAAGTAAGTAGAAGTTTCACTTCAAATGTGCGCACATAGTGCACACACAATTTTTTTTTATCATCGCTACATATCTCTAATATGCCTTGACTAATTTGAGAAAATCTACAAAAGAAATATATTTTTTCCCTTTTTCGCAACTTTTAACAACGAATCCCTCAAACCAAATCCCTGGAACAAAATGTGTAAATCTCAAAAACAAAACGGTTCTGTAAAGTACCTACACATTTAGAACTACAACATATTGTAAAACGACCAAAATCGACCAATTTTCTAAATTTTTTGGAAAAAAATGAGGGGTGGAATCAAAACGCTTTATGCTATCTCTAATAGATCTTGACTGATTTGATAAAATTTACAAAAGAAATAATTATTCTCCGTTTTCCGAAACTTTTATCAACGAATATATCTGGAACAAAAAGTGTAAACCGCCAAAATTAAACTGGCGTAAAACAAGCTATTACTGCATTAACCCACCAACATATTAACCTACCAAAAAACATCCCTTCTACAAAACGTCAAATATACATATTTACGCCCTTTTTTTCTCTCCCGAGAGATTCCGTACCGCGTTTACTTCCGCCTGTCCAGAGAGAATTCAAAATAGAGACAAGTGCGCTGGTATGCTCGTGCTTTTAGTAACATAATTTTATTTTACGGTGAGGTCGTTGGCCAGACGTTTCGTTATTATTAGTTCACATGGTGTCGGAGCTTCGCTCTTTAATTCCCCCAGCTTTCGGAACACGAATATTTCGTTTTGTGTTATATTGTCTCTGCGGTCGGCACGTCGCCGTCTTTTTGCCTCGATCCGTCACGACTTGCTACGGACGGGCGCCGACCACGACAAGAATATCAAATAGGAAATAGTTTGGCCGGTGACGTGTACGAAGTTCGATTGGAGTTTTAAACTTTCCCTGTAGTACTAATATGCGATTTAAACTTATAAGTTTGGAATAGGATTACGAGAACAGTAACTGGAAAATTGAGGTCGTTAATATATTGGAAACATTTACGATATTAAATTATTCTTTCGATATCATTGGTCTGCAAAAAAAAATTCGAGTACTGGCACCATTTCTGGCGATTCATAGTCATATAAAAGAAGTCCTGAATCCAAACATAGCAGCCGTTTTGTTCTACCATCCACCATTTTAGGGAGAGACCCTCTGTCAATTTTTATGGCTTTTCTATCATAATGATAATTATTATAGAATTATGGTTATGAATTTAATTTGAAGAAGTGAAATGAATTATTTTAACAGTAAACAATAATAAACAAAAAAATCTCTACCTTTACTTGACTGGACTCCAGAGTTCAGTAGAACGACTTGAAGTTGAAGGCTCTTGTAAGAAATACGGGATAAAGATCAATTCCTCTAAAACCAAAGTCATGGTATTTGGAAAGAATCAAAATGTACCAATTCCTATTAAAATAGAGGGCAATACCTTACAACAGGTCTACAAGTTTAAATATATGGGGTCCTGGATAGTTAACACCTTGAACAACGACGTGGAAATAAAAACCAGAATAGTACAAGTAAGAAATGCATTTTTAAAAATTAAGAACGTTTTCCAGAACCCCAGAATGGACCTTGAGACTTGAGATGAGAACTAGGCTCGTCAAGTGTTACGTTTGCTCAATCCTATTATACAGAGCAGAAACATGGACACTGAAAGTTCAAGAGATAAATCGCCTCGGATCGTTCGAAACATGGATATATCGAAGAATGTTTAAAATTCCATGGACAGCCCGCATCACAAATACCGAAGTTTACGACAGAATAGGCAGAGAAAGAGAATTGCTTGATATAATAACAATAAGAAAACATCATACTGAGGGCATATATTGAGAAATCAAAAATACCACGTCTTACAATTAATAGTTAAGGGTAAAATTGAAGGAAAAAGAGGTCTCGGCAGGAAGAAACTATCTTGGTTGAGAAACATCAGAAATTGAACTCACCTAACTTTTGACGAACTCATAAGGAAAGCCGTGAATCGTGAAGATTTTGCCAATGTGATCGCCCACCTTCACGAAAGAGACGGCACGTAAAGAAGAAGAAGACGGCACGTAAAGAAGAAGAAGACGGCACGTAAAGAAGAAGAAGACGGCACGTAAAGAAGAAGAAGAAGGTGCTTGCTTGCAATTTATACTCTGAGGTCTCTTTCTTCCCAAACCTAGTAGTATTTCGCCAACACGCTTGCATTCTACTTCCCTGAAAATATATTCTCCAGCCTAGCTTTGTCTTGACGGAACCGTTCCTAGTGTTAAGATTTTTCCTAAATTTTCAGGGAAGAAATCCAGGTAATGCGAGTGAAGGAAATACACTTTAAGAGGCATGTTACATCCCAAGCAATTCCTAGTCTTGAGCGACTTTTCACACTTTCATCACTTTTGTGGTTAAACAAAAGTTTTGTTTTGAAATACAAACTAAATTCGCTTTATTTTCGATTTAGATGTTCAATAAATGTTGAATCATCAGAAAAGCTGGCTAATGGATCCACAGAAAATCCTTTGAACGCCTGCCTTGTCCGTTGCTTTCACAAACAGTTTAATCAACTATAGTTTGATGTGCAAAGACGGCAAGAAAGTCGGTCCTTCAGGACCAAAGGATCATGATCGACATTTTTCTAACCGGCACATACACAGTGGATCGACACAATGCAATTTGCTGGACATTCCACAATTTTGCAAAATTTCTAAATTAAGATATTTTTTTGAATAAATGTGTTCTAGAATCTTCAAATTTGTTAAAAATAGTCATAACTTTATTAGAGATAACTTTTAGTGCAGGGTATTTTTGCAGAATATATATTTTATTTGAATTTTCGTTTTAAATTGACTATTACAAATTAAACTGCATAATTTCATACTTATTCCAAAACTTAATGAACTTTTTATCATATTTTTATTATATATGAATTATGACTTAATTTTAAATAAGTTAATTTATTATATTTTTTTTTCTATATATCACGATCGAAATGATCGTGATATGAAAAAAAAAATTGGCGCCGGGAGGCACGTATTATAGCCGCCCATGCTAAAATATGTCAATAAAAAGTTGGTAGGCAGTTCTTTTAGTTTCAAAGTAAAGGAATTTTTCCAATTATTTTTTATCTCAAAAACTGCGACTTTGACTGATTTTGATGTTATCACAAATTTTGTTGCAAACATTATTCCTAATCTTAAATTGAAAACCCCGTTTCGCTAGCTACTGTAATTTTGGAGTTACGATTTTTTTTAAATTTTTAACCCCCTCCCATACCCCCTTACCAACCCCCCCACCAAAAACTAATGGCCCGATTCTCGGGTGTCACAGTATTTTTGTGCCAAATTTGGTTAAAATCCGTTTAGCCGTTTTTAAGTTATCATGTTACAGACAGACGGACAGACAGACACCATGAAAATATTTTTTATTTAGGTCATTTATGACCCAAATAACTCATTTTGAGTGAAATTAAAAAACTTTTTTTGCCGATCTTAATATCCTACCATAGGTACCTGTTGGTATGGTCGGCTAAAAACTAAAAACGGCGCCAAAGACAGCTGGGGAATCACAATATATGATAATTTTAGCGAGGTTAAACCCTAGGGCGGGGATGTTTGTCATTAAACCCAAACTATCTATTTTTTGAAGATATTTTAACACAATAGTCATAAAATATTTTTTTTTCTGAAAAATGAAGTAATTTTACATGCCGGATTTATACAGCTCATGTTTGTATTTAAGCGGCCCTTTAATATTGCATATTTTTCAGCAATAGTTTGTATGTATACTCATTACTTAAAACCATTAAAATGGCCGTTTAAACACTGTTTGTTGACTCTCGTTACTTAATTGAGCATGAAATTAAACTTGCATGACTCCGTGCGCATTCAGAGTAGACCTTTTGTTACTCATAATTATTAAACAAAAAACAAAGAAGGACGGTTCTAAAATCATGCGGCACAAACATAAATTTAAAGTGCATTAACTTAAACAATGGCCATCATAAAGTTCTGTACGTTATAGACCAATAAAGGCAAACCTGGAGGAAACATGCATATAAGAAGATTAATAACTATAAAAATAGTGGAAAATATTTGTATTATTAAATAATACAAATGAAACAAATTATGTTACAAGTTTCTTTTAACACAAATATATAAAAAAAAATAGGTAAACGCCACTAATGAAAAATAAAACAGATCTAGATGGAGCTCTACTGAAAAGCCAAAAATATATTTTTTTATAAAATAGACAATATATATATTTATGAAGTATTGATGGACTAATTGATTGTTTAGTATACTGTCAGTAATGTCATCATAATCATCATCATAATTTTCAGCTTATTCAGCCATTTCCAATTATGGTGTAGCTTACCTCATACATTTAGACAATATCTTTGTAATTGAACCCATTGCTGTCAATTGTTGGCTATAAGAGCCCAAGTTATCCCTACTAACATCCTAATATCATGGTCTCATCTCAGGTTTGGTCTTCTTCTAGGTCTCTTGATTCCTCGTGTGCATCATGTTGTAGTTTTTCATTGCCACTTGATGGATTTGATTCTGTGGATGACATCTATCACCTCTGGGTCTGTTGTCGTATCCACTATATCAATTTACGGTCTTTCTTATCGAGCGTTATGCGACCTGCAGTTTCCTTATAATGTCCGTTTTAACTGTCCAGGTTTCGCATTCATAGATCATGTCTGGTAGTACATATTGGTCGAATGTTTTCTTTGTTTAAGTGGCATTTTAGATTTTAATATGATTGAGTTTCTTCCATAATATGGACTCCATGCTGTCAGTAATATAATGGTTAGTATATTCGAAAAAAAAATTGTGTGTACAGTGTGCAATATGTGCGCATATTTGAAGCAAAACTTCTTCTTATTTCTTTCTGTCTCTCTGTCTGCCTATCGACCCGTCTGAAGACTCCATTCGAGTACCTCTACCCACGTTCCGAATTTGGTTCTAATATACTCATAACTAAGAGAATTCCTGATGATTTCGTCCATTTAGAAGCATCGCATCGGTTCGAGACGTCAAGGGCGGCATCCTGTACCGCGTCCCCAATTATGCTGAAATCGACTCACATTATTCAAATGAACGTGTATGTGGTTTAATTTTAATTGTATTTGTCTGATGATGCTCGTATGAGCGAAACACGTGTCACTGTTTAACAATATACTATTAACGTTGAGACCGAGACTTTGAGTCTTTTTTCTACTTCTTTTTTAATTTAAACCAGGTCTCTTTGAGAAGAATGGACGCGCCATCTTTAAAATTCAATATCAAGTCCTTAATCCCACCTTGATAAAGATGTAAACCAACTTCGTATCCAACTTTGAAATTGCTTGTGCACGTGCATCGTCGCTCACATAACCTACCCACCATATTTGGCCGCGATCTGACGATCAATTTTTGACGTTTCTTACTTCAAAACTGACTGTCACAGTGACACATGAGTCACATGACGTACACGGTCAAATTGGCCTTGGTCCAATCTATCGACATACCAAATTTCATTTAAACGGACGATTTTTTGACTTGATTCATTGATGATGGGGTTTCGTAGTGCACGAAACGTCGTCAAAATAACATGAAAAGATAGGGCTCTTCGAGCTACATCTACATTCCGAGTTAGCGAGTAGCCCCCCCTAGCTCAAATAGGGCCCGAGTTACGACGCTCCGTCTTAACCTCCGATTGTTACCACTTTTCCTGGCGCTTCTGGTGTGTCACGGTCTTCAATTTTTACTCCCCTCGCGCATAAACGGGAGGTGTCTCACTATTGAAATTCACTATTGAAAGTTTTTAAATCTTGGCAGTCACTGGCAGTTATTCGTAGTCTTGCGGTAGTCGCTAATAAGCGTCGTCGGCAGTCTTCTTCGCAGTCATTGGCAGTCGCTCGCCAATAAAATGATATTTTGGCAGTACATGTACATTTTTTACCCAAGTGAGACACCCCTCGCGCCTAAAGAAGTTTCACTTCAAAAATCCATTGGATGCGGACTTTTTTCCGACACTGTATATAATTAGGTGATTAGAATAACCATTAGAATTCTATTAATCTAGTTTATCATTAATAACACTAAAAAGAAAACCAATAAAAACAAGTAAACACCTAACCAAAAATATTTTGCGTCTAATTATAAATATACAGGGTAGTCCGAACTGTATTCCGGAAACTTCGGCAGAATATTCTGCAGATAAAAATAAGTAAAAAAGTTCGTATAAATGTATGTCCTAAAATGCTTAGTTTCAGAGATACAGGGTGTAGAAGTTTCATTTTTATTTCGATTTTTTTTAAATAATTTCTGAAGTAACATCAATATTTAGATGAAAATTGCTGTCTGGGAGTTTTTTGACATGAGAAATTTGATTTTGATGTCAATATGACTCCTACTAGTAGAGGGCGCCACCTACATGTGTTTTGACTGGTTTGAAGCGTAATAACTTTTTGTCCGTACCTGTATAAAACTACCGAGCTAAAAAATATACATCTATGTGACTTTCTACGTAAAAAATATTTCTTTGTAAAAATCGCTACGAGCAACCGTTCTCAAGATATTTAGAATGGAAATAGTCAATACATGTCATTATTGACGAAAAACACGTTGAATATTAGATAGTTATTTCACTGAAATAATAAATTTGGGAAATTTTTATTTTTCTTTAAATTAGTCATAAATTTTCTGCAAAAAATGACGATAAAATAATTTCTGTTAAACTTTTAGCACAAAAACATTTCAAATTTATGATTTCAGTCTACTAACTATTTAGTCAACATGTTTAATATATGTCAATGATGACAGGTATTGATAATTTCGATTCCAAATATCTCGAAAACCATTACTCGTAGCGATTTTTACCAAGAGACCTTTTTCACGTAGGAAACGTCGTAAATGTATATTTTTTTACTCAGTAGTTTTATACAGGTACGAACGAAAAGTTATTACTCTTCAAACCAGTTAAAAAATATGTAGGTGGTGCCCTCTACTAGTAGGAGTCATATTGACATCAAAATCAAATTTCTCATGTCAAGAAACCCCCAGACACCAATTTTCATCCAAATATTGACGTTACTTTAGAAATTATTTGGAAAAAATCGAAATAAAAATGAAACTTCTACACCCTGTATCTCCGAAACTAAGCATTTTAGGACATACATTTATACAAACTTTTATCTGCAGAATATGCTGCCGAAGTTTCCGGAATACAGTTCGGACCACCCTGTATATTATTTTATACTTCTTTCCTATTTAATAGTAAATAATATATATCTGACAGGACAAGATGGTTTTGTATACCTATCTAAAAGTTAAGTTTGACTCAGATGAGACCTTGGACAGAAAATACATAAGATGAGCATGCCATCTTCTGAAACAATGGGTGTACAACGTAATCTTTTCATTTAGCGATGTAAAGATGGATTATACTGTCACACATGTATTTTAAACAATCTCTTAGGTTATCAATCTGCCATTGTCTATGGTTACCTATAATAAGAATCAAGAAAATTTGCTTCAAGGTGGTAGACATTGATAAACGATGAACACAATGAAAGTCTATGAGAGCATTTTATTTTACTAAAGGAACTGTCCTATATGTTATTTGACTTTGTCTTTAGATTTTTTGGAGGATTCTAGACCATCGAACTCGGATTCTCAGAGCTCCAGGAAGACGAGCGAGACTCCAGGCTGCCAAATCTGTGCCAAGATATAAAGGAGGAACTGTAATGTTTTGGGGAGGTATTATGCTGGGGGCAAAAACTCCATTATTACCACTTTAACGGGTCGAAGGTATGTTGATTTAGTGCTGGATTTAATTGATAGTCTTTGGAGAGCTGCGATTGGGGATTGAGGTTTTAACTTCATACACGACAGTTCACCTCTCCATACCAGCAGAGTGACTAGAGAATGTCTTGAAACGGAAGGTGAAGAGTTTTAGACTGGCCTGCAAGTTTACCAGATCTAAACCCTATCGAACACTTGTGGTACCAGCTGAAAAGAAGGGACAGAGCTCGTCAAAGCGGTTAGAACCTTGCATAAGGGCTAGAGGGGCAACAAAGATTATTAAAATTATCAATTTTTTATTATCTTTTGTTTCTTGCTTTTTGACCGTTCAAAATTTAAATCTCATTTCGTTTCAGAAACCAAAAAAATACCATTGTATTTATTTTGGCAACTGATTATTTATTTTTTATTGCTATGTGGATTATTTTTTATTAAAAGTCATTGGTAAGAACTAAGTTTTATTCACAAACACAAAATGTTTATACGTCTCAAAAATTATGAAAAATAATAGATGATTCCACATAAGTTTGGTGGTGTGTATATTAAAGGTTGCTATTATATATGGTTCCTGCGATATAATTAATGAAGGCTCTTAATATGTATTACTACTTAAAGTATAAAATTATTAGCTATGAAATTGTAATACTTAATGTTTATTTCGCAAAAATGCTATTTTTTATTAAGCAAATTATATAAGCAAATTACTTTTTAAGGAACCGTGAAATCAAAAAGAAATATATGAAAAAGAAAATATCAAGTAAAAAAACACCCCTTCAATATCTTGGCACTTACTCATTTATATACAGTATATTAATAGTTAGAAAGATATACAGGGTCCGGCAATAGTGCGTCGGGCATCTGTAGCTCCTAGAATAAAAAACTTGACAATTTTGTTTATGTGCAAACCTAAAGTATGTACCAGGATGTATTTCAGGAAAATATTTTAACTTCTATAGGGTGGCTCAAAAAAGAGTGAGTGGACCTGGATGATTTTTTTTAAATGGAACACCCTGTATATTATTGCATTTTTGGCTTCCTTTCAGATCACTTTACATGACCCTAAGTTATGAATAAATATATTTCGCTAGTTTCAGAGAAATTAAAAAATAAATAAAAAATATATATTTTTCAACCCTTCTTAAAAAAATTATTAAAAATACAAGAACTGTTCTGAAATCAAAACTATATTAGGTATTTACTTTAGTTGGTCTATTCTTACTTTGCTATAAATAAGGCAATCGTAAATCATACAGGATGTTTAATATTCTACGCCAAACTTTCTAAAATATAAAATAATTTCTCTTTGTTATTTTAAATGGTACACCCTGTATATTATTTTTTTATTAGATGGAGAGTTAAAAAATGAACATTTTTTGTATTTAGAGTATCTCAAAATTTTTAACGGTTTAGCAGATACGCGCAGTATTATTTCACATGGCGCTTTCAATGGTAAAATACGAGAGAAAAATCATTGGGTGGCTTTGATAGAAATTTACTGTGGAAAATGCCATATGAAATATAATCCCGCAAATATCTGCAAAACCGTTAAAAATTTTGAAATACTCTAAATACAAAAAATGTCCATTTTTTAATTCTCCGTCTACGGAAAAAATCATATACAGAGTGTTCCATTTAAAAAAACGAAGAAAAATTATTTTATATTTTAGAAAGTTTGGCGTAGAATGTTGAACATCCTGTAAAATTTACAATTTTCATATTTATAGCAAAGTAAGTACAGACCATCTAAAGTAAGTACCTAATATAGTTTTGATTTCAGAACAGTTCTTCTATTTTTAATAATTTTTTTTAAGAAGGGCTGAAAAAAAAATATTTTTGATTTATTTTTTAATATCTCTGAAACTATCGAAATATATTTATTCATATCTTAGGGTCATGTAAAGTGATCTGAAAGGAAGCCAAAAATGCAATAATATACAGGGTGTTCCATTTAAAAAAAATCATCAAGGTCCACTCACACTTTTTTGAGCCACCCTATAGAAGTTAAAATATTTTCCTGAAATACATCCTCGTACATACTTTAGGTTTGCACTTAAACAAAATTCTCAAGTTTTTTATTCTAGGAGCTACAGATGCCCGACGCACTATTGCCGGACCCTGTATATAATGAACAAAAAGAAATTATAATTTTTATTTACAACTATTATTACTGTTCATTGTAATGGTTTTCTATTGAAATACTTGAAATAGAGTATATCTTTTATAACGGTTATAGTTAATAAATTTTCACATTTATTCAATTAACTCTACAATTTATTACTGCAGACATTATTATACTATTTTATAACTAACAAATAAACTAGCATTCTATTGGTTACTAATAAAAAGAAAGTTTTAACTATCCATCAACTTATGAATATTAACATTATAAAATTATATTCTCTGAACTAATCGAAATGCATTTCAAGAATCATTTGCATGTGCAGCTGACGTGAGCTCCGCGTTTGGAAATGCATTTTCCTCAGATTCTATTTAGAGATTATTTCCTGTTTAGTATTCATTAATTAAGTTCTGGCCGACAGCTGAATACCTAATAAATTTTAGTGCGCCAAAAATAGCATAAACTGATTAGTTAGTTCTTCATGCCCGCAATGAAAAAAATTGGGTTACTGTCACACAAGAAAAAGAAGTCTAGCATAAGAAATAATAAAATGGTTTAGCTTGAAAACCTAAAAAAATTCATAAATGTATACATGAAACACAAAAACTTATACTACAAAAACTATAAAATCGTATACTAAATGATCAGTTTATACCGTGTGGTGCATCGGAACGCGGGACATAGGAAATCCCATATAAATTTTGAAAATGTCAATAATTATCTCCCCAGATGATTTCATGCAAAAATTGTATGAGACATTTTTGAAAAGGCGTTAAAGTTGTACTGTCGTCCAGAATTTTGTTTTATTTGGAATAGGCATCTAAAAGTTATTTGCAAAAATCTACCTTCAAATTACTAAAAATTTATAATACGACCCAGAGAAAGCTACAATTAAAATACCAGCAGAAATATGATTTTGACATTGTCAAATTTGATGTCATATTTTTTGTGTTTACAAGAATTTATAAGGTTTGAAAAGGGTGGTTATTTTTTTCCGAATTGAAATGATCATCTAAAAAATAATTAGTTGAACTGAGAATAATATTCGCAGGGCCTCTCTCACACCACATATTACATCCACAATAATTTAACAAATAAAAGAAATATTTGTAGCTAAAGAAACTTTATTGAACTGTTTTTTTTGTTACTCATTTCCAACTACAGCCTATTGCTGCCTTCCCATTACCCTACGCCACACATCTCGATTTAGAGCGTCATCAGCTTCTAGGTTACGAGCTTCCATTGCTTCCGTAACCGTTCCGTTCCAGGATTTTCTAGGTCTACCTCTCTTTCTTCTGCCCTGGGGAGCCCATTGAAAAACTCTTTTTGGCCACCTGTTCTCCGGCATACGCAGAACATGTCCAAACCATTTTAAGCTGGATTTTTCGATTCGATCCAGTACTGTCTCCTCCGATGCATTCATGATACGCCTGACCTCGATGTTTGTCTTTTTTTTTTCCATCCTAGATATACCTGCACTTCTTCTAAGGTAGTCCATTTCAACAACTTGGATTTTGCGCTTCGCGTCTGCACTCAGAGTCCACAGCTCTGAACCATAGCAAAGAACTGACTCCACCAATGTTCTTCCAAGTCTCTTATTAGTTGTTGCAGATAAGTTTCGGTCCCACCAGAGGCTGTTAAGACATCCAATAACTTGTTTGCTCTTCTGAATTCGGGTTTGTATTTCTTCTTTGCCCAAACCCTCGTTGTTGATAGTAGCACCCAGGTATTTAAATTTGTCTACTTGTTGAATCTGGACGTTATCATTAATGAAGACTTCAAAACAAGTGTTGGAATTGACAGCTAAGTATTCGGTCTTCTTTAGACTAACCTGAAGTCCCCATTTGTTGTATACTTGATAAAGCCTCTTAGTCATGAACTCTAGATCGTATGAGTCCTGCGCAATCACGACCTGATCGTCTGCAAAGCTCAGGGTAAATAGTGTGTTGTCCCCAATGGGTATTCCCATACCTTGATATTTCGTCTTCCATTCCCTAAGGGCTAATTCGACGTAAGCGTTGAAGATCAGAGGAGATAAGCTGCATCCTTGTCGCAACCCTTTTGTGGTGTTAATTGGATTAGATAGCCTGTGTCCTATCTTAACGTACGATTCATTTTCTTTATATAGCTATTTTATTATCTTAAGCAAAGGTCTATCTACTTCTAAGATATTCAATACTTCCCATATCTTGCTGCGGGGAATAGAGTCGTACGCTTTCTCCAAATCAATAAATGCTAGATGAACTTCTTGATCTACTGCTATCTTTTTTTCCATCACCTGCTGCAGGACAAAAAGGTTATCTGTGCAAAATTTCCCCGGTGTGAATCCGCTTTGGTCTTCCGAGATTTTGTCACGAATACTGTCCCTGAGCCTACCCTGTAGCACCTTTCCAAAAAGTCTGCTGACCGAGCTGTTAATGCTTAGGCCTCTATAACAAGTGGGGTCGTTACGATTTCCCTTTTTAAAGATGGACACTATGTGAGCCACTCGCCATTCTCGGGGTAGTTTACTTTGCAGGCAGCACTGGTTAAATAGCTCTGCCAGACGCCAGCGCAGTCTTTGGGTTCCACACTTTAACAATTCGGCTACAATATTACCAGGACCTGGTGACCGTCCATTTTTCATTCTTTTGAGACTGTGATGTACTTCTCTTTCGCTTATCATTAAAGTGCCTGCAAGGTTGTTCTCATCTTCTACTGCTTGGAATTCTGGTCGGTTTTCTGTCAGTAATTCTGCATAGTAGTTGCGCCATTTTTCTATATCCATTCTACTCAATTCAGTTCAATATTGAACTGTTATAATTAATAAAATGTTTACATAATCCCCCATTCACAGCCACACAATACCCCAAATGATTGTGAAATTCACGCCTCACAATACAAAGCTGTTAAGGGGGGAATCTTTAGCATTCCACAGAGATGTCGTTTTCAGTCCATCTAAATTTCTGTATTTAATATGCCCCTAAAGACGGTTTTTGAGTGTGCTTCAAAGGAAAGATCCTGTGGTATTTTCCTACTGAATTCCCAATAAACGGGGGTCAATGTTGTTTTCTTCCTGTTCAATTATTTTTGTCTTCACACTTCCATGTGCTTAATACCTTAGTGCCTTTAGTTTCAAACCTTCTGGTTTATTCTTTGAACTGTTGACTTATTCGGTATAGGCTTTTCGCAGATTGACCTGCGAGCATACAGCGAGAATACTATTTCCAGCAAAGTGCTGTTTAACCATCGTAACTTTTTCAAAAGTTAGAAAATTCATAATTATTTTATACGAAATTACTCTATTTGGTACCTTCAAATTTGTTTAAACAAAATGTGACATCGAATTTGACATAACAGAATCAGATTTTTGCTGGTAATTGTAGCTTTTCTGGGCCGTATTATAAATTTTATTAATTTGAAGGTAAATTTTTTGCAAATAGCTTTTAAATAACGATTCCAAATGAAACGAAATTCTAGACAAAAGTACAACTTTAACGCCTCTTCAAAAAAGTTTAATACAACTTTTGCACAAAATTATCTGAGTAGATAATATTTGATCAAAAATTTACATGTGATTTCCTATGTCCCGTATTCTGAGGCACCACACGGTATATGCACTCGCTTAGCATTGTGACAAAACCAGACGAACGTAAAAATTCCAAACAAGCACAACAATAAATTGACAGAAAGTAGAGCAGTAGGAAAAGAAAATTCTAAGGAAGAATTTATTATCTCTGTTGTACCAAATGTGTACTGGATGGATTCAATGGTATTGAAACATAATTTCGCAAAAAATAATGTCTAGGCCTTTAAGCTTCATTAGAACCTCGCAATTAGTGGAATAAATTAGTGGTTTCAATTACACTTTATACTTTTTAGTTTACGATCATTCACAATATTTAAAAAAACACAATCCGGCAACACTATAACGCTGATAATATTTAAGATAGATGGAGCAGGTATAACAGGTCCTCCTATTACAGTCGCCGAAAAGTCTGTTACCGGTAGCGGCTAGACAGCTAACTTCAAATCCATAAGGATATTAAGAGATTTTTCATTTTTTCCTTCCATTATAAGCCTATAGCTACCTAAAATTCGAAATTTTAAGTTTGTAACACATCGAGAAGTATTTTAGAATTTTGATGATCTGTTAGTGAGTCAATGTCGAAATTAAAGAAATTTGACAAGCGATAATTCATAAACTATGAGGTATAATTATTAGATATTTTGGTAACCTAGCCAGCTATTGTATGTCTTCATATGTAGTAAAAAATAATGTTCTTGCTTAATCCACAACGAAGTTACAGAGTGGTCAAAAGTGCCGCTAATACCTTCCAGAAAAGGATGGTACGGCTGTACTCGACTGGGGGGGGGGGGGTCCCCAGATTAAAATTTTGAAAAGTATCTTAGCAATTAGGCACAGTTTTTTCAATTTCACATATTCAATTTTTTTTTTCATTGAAATTTAGTATTTTTGGTGATTTTTTAAGCTAGAACTATTTTTAGCTAATATAAAATATTTTAAAACAAAAAATATTATCTGTGGTGTATAGTATTGATTGCATCAATGACTAAAGAATCCAAGGACAAATAACACCCGAGAGCAAATTGTGCCGATGTCACCAAACAGTACGGTGGCACATATTTTTCTTAACCTAGCTGTTTGAAGCACTATTTATATTTTTTGATAATTGTTTTGCCTACGCCTATGGTGTATCATACTAATTAATTACGAAAAAAACGTATTAAAATGTTAACAAAAGGTACAAAACTAGTATCGACGTATAGCACATATCAAGTACATATAGATGTTAATTAAAATTAAAGAATAATTATCGAATTCAATAAGAAAACGCTAAAAAGTTGGAGTGGACTGTTTATTTACCTATGAAACGTAACTCCTGGCTCTTTCTTATCGCTGCTACTTTTACACTTGAAAGCTGAACAACTAATCACCATTGTAATAAAGTTAATACAAAGTTTACTACACACAAACTATTAAAAATCGCTAAAATTGTCGCTGGTAACCAAATGATGACTCATTGTTTGCCATCAAAAGAATGGCCTCTAAGGTCACAAATTCTGCTGCAGCCCGTATATGGGCGTTACATGTCCTTATATTCTTTAGTCATTGGATTGAATAAAATTCAATTTTTTTTTCATCGAAATTTAGTATTTTTGGTGATTTTTTAAGCTAGAACTATTTTTAGCTAAACGAAAAAAAAAATATTTTAAAACAAAAAATATTATCTGTGGTGTATAGTATTGATTGCATCAATGACTAAAGAATCCAAGGACAAATAACACCCGAGAGCAAATTGTGCCGATGTCACCAAACAGTACCGTGGCACATATTTTTCTTAACCTAGCTGTTTGAAGCACTATTTATATTTTTTGATAATTGTTTTGACTACGCCTATGGTGTATCATACTAATTAATTACGAAAAAAACGTATTAAAATGTTAACAAAAGGTACAAAACTAGTATCGACGTATAGCACATATCAAGTACATATAGATGTTAATTAAAATTAAAGATAATTATCCAATTCAATAAGAAAACGCTAAAAAGTTGGAGTGGACTGTGTATTTACCTATGAAACGTAACTCCTGGCTCTTTCTTATCGCTGCTGCTTTTACACTTGAAAGCTGAACAACTAATCACCATTGTAATAAAGTTTATACAAAGTTTACTACACACAAACTATTAAAAATCGCTAAAATTGTCGCTGGTGACCAAATGATGACTCATTGTTTGCCATCAAAAGAATGGCCTCTAAGGTCACAAATTCTGCTGCAGCCCGTATATGGGCGTTACATGTACTTATATTCTTTAGTCATTGGATTGAATAAAATTCAATTTTTTTTTCATCGAAATTTAGTATTTTTGGTGATTTTTTAAGCTAGAACTATTTTTAGCTAAACGAAAAAAAAAAAAAAATATTTTAAAACAAAAATATTATCTGTGGTGTATAGTATTGATTGCATCAATGACTAAAGAATCCAAGGACAAATAACACCCGAGAGCAAATTGTGCCGATGTCACCAAACAGTACGGTGGCACATATTTTTCTTAACCTAGCTGTTTGAAGCACTATTTATATTTTTTGATAATTGTTTTGACTACGCCTATGGTGTATCATACTAATTAATTACGAAAAAAACGTATTAAAATGTTAACAAAAGGTACAAAACTAGTATCGACGTATAGCACATATCAAGTACATATAGATGTTAATTAAAATTAAAGAATAATTATCGAATTCAATAAGAAAACGCTAAAAAGTTGGAGTGGACTGTGTATTTACCTATGAAACGTAACTCCTGGCTCTTTCTTATCGCTGCTGCTTTTACACTTGAAAGCTGAACAACTAATCACCATTGTAATAAAGTTTATACAAAGTTTACTACACACAAACTATTAAAAATCGCTAAAATTGTCGCTGGTGACCAAATGATGACTCATTGTTTGCCATCAAAAGATTGGCCTCTAAGGTCACAAATTCTGCTGCAGCCCGTATATGGGCGTTACATGTACTTATATTCTTTAGTCATTGGATTGAATAAAATTCAATTTTTTTTTCATCGAAATTTAGTATTTTTGGTGATTTTTTAAGCTAGAACTATTTTTAGCTAAACGAAAAAAAATATTTTAAAAACAAAAATATTATCTGTGGTGTATAGTATTGATTGCATCAATGACTAAAGAATCCAAGGACAAATAACACCCGAGAGCAAATTGTGCCGATGTCACCAAACAGTACGGTGGCACATATTTTTCTTAACCTAGCTGTTTGAAGCACTATTTATATTTTTTGATAATTGTTTTGACTACGCCTATGGTGTATCATACTAATTAATTACGAAAAAAACGTATTAAAATGTTAACAAAAGGTACAAAACTAGTATCGACGTATAGCACATATCAAGTACATATAGATGTTAATTAAAATTAAAGATAATTATCCAATTCAATAAGAAAACGCTAAAAAGTTGGAGTGGACTGTGTATTTACCTATGAAACGTAACTCCTGGCTCTTTCTTATCGCTGCTGCTTTTACACTTGAAAGCTGAACAACTAATCACCATTGTAATAAAGTTTATACAAAGTTTACTACACACAAACTATTAAAAATCGCTAAAATTGTCGCTGGTGACCAAATGATGACTCATTGTTTGCCATCAAAAGAATGGCCTCTAAGGTCAAAAATTCTTCTGCAGCCCGTATATGGGCGTTACATGTCCTTATATTCTTTAGTCATTGGATTGAATTCTATTTACTCAAATCCAATGCATTCACTGTTCTGCTTTAAAAATGAAAGTCTGCTTAGCAAAATAGCATTGTACTGTGTTAAGCCCTATGTTCACAGTTAGAATAAAAGCACAGTATATTAAAATAAAAGAAAAATCATTAATATAAATGGCTGGCACTCACAAGAATTCTTTTAATAGATATTATTATATATCAAAAACAATAACTTTTTTTCTTCTCATGTTTCTAGGCCAACACTTTTAGTCCACATCCGGAACTTCTAAACGAATGTCAGTAATAATTGCTAACAAATAGAACTCCATTACGTCATTACGTCATGGCCAGACATAATTCCGAAGACATTCGTGGGTGTGCGTGTAAGTTTGTTTTCCGAAACGACATAAACTACCAGTTTATCGTCAAAATAAAAATTTGGGAACGGACGAAATCTATTTTAGTGACAGGCTAGGCAACCGTCGAAATTATTCTAATTGGAAATATATCCGTGTTGATTCGGCTTAATTTGAAGTTTATAGGATACATTAGAGCTTGGAATATCTTTAGTATATCTGTTAACGGCTCGTTAGGATAAATTATAAGTTCGGTAGTGATTATTTGGAAAACGGAACGAGACGTATTAATTAAATGATTGACGTGGCATAATTTGTAATAAATGTAAATATTGCATAAGATCTTGAGAAGAAAAGTTTGCTAATAAAATATTAAGTTTATGAAATATACGTAAAATGTACGTGTTAGGGAATGGACCAGCTAGGTCGAAACACCTGTTTTCGCGAAGTGAAAATGGTAAAGAGCTCACGGTGCACAAAAACAGAGTTCAAAAATTTAAAATTGCGCAATGACATTAATATTAGTGAAAACGGCAGTGCCAATGATAATTGTATTAATACAGTATATTCTACAGTCTATAAATTCTTAATTTATCAAATTGCATAGATAATAATTATTTTAGCATTAAATATTTAACGAATTTAGTATATTAATTTATGTTTTATATTATACATAATTATTACGATAACACGTATTGAAATTTAATTTAGGTTTAATAATAATAATTTCTATTTTAGAGTACTTAAATGATAATAAATTTTATTGGTTGAATTACATTTTCTAGAAACTGGCCAGTCTCAATTTGCTTGAATGAAATTCATTGCCCTGAATTTCATTCATTTGAAAAAGGGGAAGATGTGGTGCAACCAAATCAAATGCTTATTCAGTAAACTCTGCTATTAACAATAATTAGTATTAACTAACTACCACTAACAACTAATCACCATTGTAATACAAAGTTCACTACTATTGTTTATACAAAGTTCACTACACACAAACTATTAAAAATCGCTAAAATTGTCGTTGATGACCAGCTGATGACTCATTCATTACACCCAAAAAAAAGGCTTCTAACATCACAAATTAAATGGGGATGTTTTGTGACCGTACCTTTCGTACACACGAAAATCGGCACCCAAGGCCAGAAATGCCGACCCTATAGTATCTGACACCGGGAATATTTTGTATTTATTTATTTGTAACCGTAATAAGGGTACATATTTTAGGTAATTTAACTGCATCCTAAATAAAAGCATTTTGCAATTTAAAGAGTACGAGTATAATTTAGGTCTCAATATATACGCTTCGTCACCATCCGTATGTATTCTGGCAAAGTTCCACCGTTCTGATGCAATAAACCTCCGAATAACTATCTACATTTCCTTCTGGTTAAAATTATGAAATTGCGTCAAGAACGCACCAGAAGAAGGTGATAAAACGGTTTGCGTAATTAACCCATGTATAAATTTCTTAGAGTTATTGTTGGACAAAGATTATTTTCTTACCATGCACAATGTGTGTATTGTAGGGAGACGTAAAAATGTGCCAAATTGGTAATTAAAGTTATATTTAACCGAAATGAATAACGATTTGTTGCCGTAAAGTTGGCTTTTACTGGTGGATTGCATTTTAACTAAACTTGAGAAAGTCGTAAATTCTTTTTTTATTGGTTTTGTAATAGCGTTCACTGGTTGAGGAAATTTAAATTAAAAGGTAGAGATTTAATAATTCAGCAATAAATACCTTCATTGTTCCTACTAAAGATTTTAAACAAATACGTATACAGTATTATTATAGTTGTTTTCATTTGTTGGATCTGGGTCAAAATAAAACTCAGTTTTTTTTATTTAGTGATTGGTCGACGTTTCGACAAATACACGGAAAAAAAGCTAAACTGGCTTAAAGATTATTAATCTTGAACCAACGATATGCTAGTTTCCTCATTCCGCAAATCTAGTTATACTTCTTTTTAAGAAAACCATATCCTTAGAAGCTAAGAAAATTTATCTTTTATTTAAGATTTACCTAGTATTGAAATTAAGATTATAACTACACTCCAGACAATTCGAGATAAAATCTTGTTTCGAGTACTACTTATACTTATTTGTAAATTAGCAAATTATTGCATTAAGTATAGAAATTCTTTGTGTACATGTAATAATTACTTTATTCAAATGTAATATCACCTACTATAAAATAAAGCCTCTTCTTACTTTTAGGTTAGTTACTAGACGCGCCGACTAGGTAGTTTATAAAATTCACAGTCCTTTACAAAGATGCAACCGGGGGGACATTGAAAATGATGAATAAAAAGGTAAAAATATGATTAGTGTTAATATGAGTGTATTACATACATATGTTTAAATAACGAACTTAAAAAAACAACAGATTTAAAGATTCACTGAAAAAGTAGTAATGTTAAAATGAAATAAAACATTATCAATAATAATTATGCGATCGCACCTATCCGTAAAACAAGCAAGCAAAAAAACCTCGAAAAAAACAAAATAACATACAAAACATCAGGTTAACATGATGACAGATCATGATCAATGACAGATAAAGAATTCTTACGGAAGAAAGTTACACTTTACGATATAATTTTAACTGTTAAAGGCAAACCCCATTTAAACACAAAACTTTTTAATACCTACTACTGTATCTAAAAGACTTTTTTAAAATTACTAAATTCTTAGCCACGCTTCTGTTTTCTTGGCTGTTGTGCGTCACGTCACAGATTAACAGGCCCACGTTTGCACCACAAGGCGATGCTGCAGACCACTAGGTAGACCGGTCGTAGAAATTTATGTTATACAACTTGTAGTCAATCTACACAAATATTATCAAAAACTTTTTTCTTTAAAATGTGTTCAGATTTTGTAAAAAGTATAAGTCAAAATCGCAAAACTTAAATTTGATATGAGTTTCTTAGTTTTTAACTAATATAGTGGGGAATTACAAAAATTCCTTTTCAATGAAAATTAATGAGTTAAATAAAATAATTTAATAAATTACTAGCTTTTTCTCGCGACTACGTTCGCGTTACACCTCGAATCGTTTATGCATTGATTTAAATGATTTTTTACTTCTTTAGAGAGAGCTAGTGAGCATAGATGTTTTTTATTTTTCATCTTTCTTTATTTATTAAGAGCACTAATACTCTCTTTATAGGTTATTTTTATTCTTTGAAAGATAATTGAGGAAGATATATTTCGTTATGATGTCACTAAATAAACCCTTGTATAAAATTTTATACTGTCTGGTTTATAATGTTATAGTATTGCATTTTCGTACAGCAAACTCTTTCATTCCCTATTCTACTCCCTAAGGGTATAAATTTCATAAATTCGCTTTACCTTTGTGCCAATTTTTATGTGTATAATCCAGAGGTCACCAAGTTTTATATAAATTTTTACTAACATTACCCATTTGGTTGATGAATTTCAAAAATTTCTTCTAATTCTTTTTGTAGGATTTCATTCTTCTAGACCAAATAGTAAGGAATTTTCATACAACAAACTGTTCCGAGATAATTTTACTCTCTAAGAGGATGAATTTCCTAAAATCGCTTTGTGTAGCTAATTCACTAATGTCGTTTAAACGAACTTTTGTGCTAATATTTATGTATCTAAAGCTGGCGGCATGAACTCACTCTAAAATATCAAAAACTTAATATTGACTTAATATATAATCTAACTGACACACCACTGACAATGACAAATAATTTATTTCTGGAGGTATTGTGTGTAGGTGTTTTTCAGGTATGTTTTAGTATTTAGTCGTTTTACACACAGAAATAGCCATTAAGTACTATAAAAATACTTCATAACAAATCTACACATATATATCTTTCATTTAAAAAAAGAATCATCAAGATTGGTAAAGCGGTTTCGGCGGGATGGATGCAACAAAAAAACCCTTTGAGCTTTTATATATGTATGGATTGTGGGGCATTATATGAGAAATTTTGGTATTTAATTTGTATTTTTGGCATTACTTTGGCATTAGTATACAGACATTTGTCAGCGGTTTACTCCTTGTAGATAATCAAAAAGTTTTTTGATAAAATTTGCTTTTTATGTCAAATCATTTCTATGAAAAATTACATTAGATTTTTATTAAAGACGCTGGGTAATTAAAACATTGACTAATAAAGCTTGTCCACTTTAAATAAGGGGTCACGAAATATCCTACTTGGAGTGTTTGGGTTAAGGGGTGTATAATAAATTAATCGTTGTTTTATAATAAAAACCATAAAACATTTATTTGTGAGTAATATAATGCAATGGTTGGATATCTCTCCTTATAATTGGGTGACTAAAAATACTATGTATGTATGTATATATATGTATATATATATATATATCATAATATATATATATATATATATATATATATATGTATATATATATATAATAATATATATATATATATATGTATATATATATATATATATATATATAGCATATATATGTATATATATATATATATATATATATATATATATATATATATATATATGTATATATATGTATATATATATGCTATATATATATATATATATATATATATATATATATATATATATATATATATATATATATATATATATATATATATATATATATATATATTTCTAAATAATTATAAAAAAAATCTTGTACTTATTTAGTAATTACGTCAATATTAATTAATTGACTTTCTAGTCTATTTTATTTTATGTACAAATATATTATTAAATTATAAGCATTAAGTATTAAAACACTTTGTGCCCTCTTATATCGTAAGAGGTTACGAAATATACTCCTGGTTACACCCCTTACAGAAAACAGTGTAAGTGGTGTAAATAAATTGTATAATCACTGTTTTTTATAATAAAAACTATAAAACATTTCTTATTTGTGAGATTAAAAAAACAAAACAATGCATTGGTTAAAATAAGTACATTCAATACATATGTATGTGTTATAACATAATATAGCCATTACTATTATTACTAATATTATTAAAATAATATGTGTGTAACATATTTCTTTAACGAATTAACCTGTAACAGGCATTTATATGCCCAGTATATTTTTGTTTAACAAACCAATCAGGAAAAATCCAAAACCTACCGTTATAGGAGGTATAAGATGATTAAACTTATATAATGACAACTACTTATCGGATAAGAAATTAATTACTACTGTCAGCTAGTTCAGCTACTGTCTATGTAGAATATACCTAGAGTACCTACACCTACCTATGATGTAGGTAGATTAAAGCTTATTTTGACGTTACCTCTAACTTCGGTGTCACAAGCTAAATTTTTCAGGGATGGAAGTACAGTACATGATATGGGGACCCTTATTCCGAAAGTGGTACAAAATTAGACCGGGTAAAAGGGCACTATCATCAAAAATCGATATATTAATACCACCGTATAGAGAAAACAAATACTTATTTTTTGATCCAGTACACAATAAAGTCTTCGTAGGGAGTAATTTTTGATAATTATTTACAAAAAAACATTTCCATTAATTAGCGCTTATGACCAAAAAAAACTTTAAACATGCATAATCATTTCAATCATGCGAAAATTTGGTTTAAAAATAGATTTTTTTTAATATAACTTTCATTTAACGAAAAACGAAGGCCTAAATGAAAGCCTAAAAGAAACAAAAGCCTAAAAGAAACAATTTAAAAGTTTCGCTTATGTCTTGACAAGGTATCAAAGCAAACCCCATATTTTTGCTTTTAAACTAATAAAGATATATCAATAAACAATTAGCGATGTAATGGTTTTTGCGCGCGCTGGCCGACTGCCGCCGCTGCACCGAGATTTCCTATACCCTTGTATATATGACGTCATGGTGTGGCAAATGTAGCATTTTAATTCGATTTGGGCTCCCTTATATAGGATAACAGAAACATTTTCAATGTTAAAATTATAAAGTTTTTTTGTTATCGTTTGTGCTTGTGATATGTGAAAATGGAGGACCTTCTTCAGGCATGGGAGATGACCATTTGATCCCAAAATTTCAAGGTAAGTTTAGCGATAATCCTACATTATTTGATGACATTGGTTGGAGGTTAGGGGGACTCCATTTTAATATGCATTATTTCTTATACACTGGTGGTAAACTAGGTATGTACGCGTTTGGAATGATTCAATTATGGTTTAACAATTTTTATTACTGTCTTTCGTTTTTAATTAGCGATGCCGCTGTCCAATATCTACCTATATTGGGAAATTACACAGTTTTATTGAATTCCTTATTACGAAAAGCATATAATTTGGTAGGTGATGTTTGTGGCTAATCTAATTTAAAAGGTATTAACCAAATTCGTGGTTATTCTGGTAATATTTCAAAATTCCATATCTATTGTAAGTGGAAATTAAGAAAAGATTTTACCAAAACAAGAGTTTCTAACAAGATCGAACCCGAACCTCCGAAAGCATAGGGAACACGTTACCGAATTTTGTGAGAACTATATAGTTTTTCAATCCCGGTTAATATTCGTGCTCAGAAAAACTAGTTTATCCTAAAATCGGGTTTGCTTGGTAACATACATGAATATAATAGAGTTGGGACATGCTAAAAATTTTAATTTTCATTTCCAATAGGCATGGAATATTGTAACATCACCAGAATAACCCCGAACATGGTTAATACATTTTAAATTAGATTAGCCAAACATCACCTACCAAATTATATGCTTTTCCTAATAAGAAAATACAATAAAACTGTGTAATTTCCCAATATAGGTAGGTATTGAACAGCGGCATCGCTAATTGAAAACGAGAAACGATAATAGAAATTGTTAAAACATAATTGAATCATTCCAAACGCACGCGTCTTTATTAGAATAAACGGCGCGTCTCGTGTCGCAGAGGAGAAACAGAAACTAAATGAAGATAGGAATCAGGAATGCACTGTTGCGTTGTTGCTGTTGGGGATGGTCACTTAATATAAGAATAGTAACTCTTGGAAATTAGGGTGTTATTCTCGCGCCGAGAATGATATACTTATTTAAAGTCTTAATACACCGATTTCAAGTAAAAGTTTTAAAAAAGTTAATAATACTACTTATTATTATATAAAAGCATTTATACTTCATTTAATAATAGTTTCTTCGTTGCTAAAGGATTTATTCACTTGATAGTAATATAAGTTTTTCTTAAATATAAGTCATTTTATTCTTTTTTTAGATTCAAAATTACTTAAAGTGACTATAACTATATTTAAAAAGCAAGTGTAAAAGTAAAATAGTTCCAAATATTTGTTGTACTCATGGAAAGAATACTATCCTTAAAGAAAGTGTAAAATTTTAAGTGTATGATTGTTCTTGAATATAGAAATAATTTTTTTCCGTGTATATTGTCTTCATCATACATCAGACTACATATGCTCACAAAATTTTATATCAATACAAACTGTCGTTCTCATTAGAGCCTCCGCGGCGTATGAGAGGCGCCACCGAACAAACAAACAAATTACATTAAATATATTTATAAACAATATAATGTCTGAATGAAATATACCGGGTGCTACAAATTCGAGGTACGAGCATTGGTATCTCGGTAACCGTGATTGATACGAACACGGTTAAATTGGGGCAAAGTTGCGTTTTGAGATGTTTACCAAGATGCCATAAAAAAGTTTTAAAAATTTCAAGGATTGCTGAGTTTTATGGAAAAAACGGATTTTTTTGAAAATTAATTTTATTTTTTCCTGTCGTTACTTTTACGAAAATCAAAAAACTAATTGCACATTCTCATAGCCACTTTATTAGAGCTATCCGACAGTATTTTTAGATTTTCAAATTAGCTGATAATTTGTGAGATACAGAGGCCAACTTAATTTTTTTAAATACGGACCTGCATTTTTTATTTCTGATTTTGAAAGAACTCGGTCTCCTGAGTATAATGATATGCCACACTTAATATTTTTTTTTTGTTTCGGACATTTCAACACAATTTATTTAAACTAATTTCAAGTCCGGCTCTGTTTTTTAAACGGTTTTATTTAGCTCGACCCGTACGGTATTTACTTATTTGTTTGTTTATTTGGGTCAAAATTAGAAATTGAAATTTAAGTACTTTCCTGTTGTCAGATTGATCTGAAATTTGGTACACACCTTTAGTTTCGATGACAATACAATATAGTAATATCAATAACATTGTAAATCTAAGATGGCCGCCGGTACAAAATGGCGGATTTCATATTTTTCCACAACCCCCTCAATATGGGTATCAAATGAAAGGGCTATACTATTAGAATACTGTGATTAGGACAAAATTTAAAATCCAAGATGGACGTCGTTACAAAATGGCGTATTAGGTGAGGGCATGAGTAGTCGTGTCCAGAACAATTGTGTCCAAGATTCTGTGACGTTAGAAGGACAGATAAAAAAAAATAGGTGATTAGATGTACCTACGTAGGTAGCGGTAGCTTTACCACCCAAGTTAAGGTAATTAAAACGGCGAAGCCTGCCGCTAAGTGGCTCAATACCTGAGACATGGACCTATACAAGGTATAGTGTTCATGTCGAAGGAAAAAAAAAAAAAAAAAAATAGGTTAAAACGTGCTGAGGACTGTATGGCATTAGGGTGGCTAAAAATGTAATATCGCAAGCGTTTTCCCCTCAAGATTGGGCGCCTCTTGTTGTATATTATAGCTAGTAGTGGGAACTATCGAATGAATACTATCGAAACATTCGATAGTTGCAATTCATTCGAATAATTCGATAGCTAGTAAGAGAACATTCGTCGAAAACTATTCGAATAAAAATTATCGAATAGATGCGTCATCTGCCTTGAAATATTGTATTCTAGTAATTCGGCAGCAAAAACCATTCATTTATAAAATTCATTCATTTATTCGTCAGGATCGATTTTAATAAAATATAAACTGGATTTTAGTTGTCGTCCGGCGACGTAGGTTTCTTTCCAATGCAATGCTATGAAAGAAGCCGGCATCTTTGATTTTTTGCGGAGTCAAATAAAGATAAGGACACATTATTTTTTTTATTGAGGTGCTAGTATTTACACAGAAAATACATTATGGAGGGCGCTGTTGCCATATATTCGTATTAGTTAGTATTAGCAAAGAATATTATTCTTTAGCATTAGTTAGTTAGGGATAGTATGTTTTGCATTTTTTTATTAATATTCTGTTGTTACACTGCAATAATACTTTTTATTTTGGATGTAGGAAAATGGTTTTTAATGTTTTTAAGCAAAAACTGGTTTAATAAATAATAATAACAGTAATAATTTATTATACCTATTAACAACAAAATTTAAAATCATTTAATAATATAAAATTTTTTTTAATTAGTAGTAGCAAAATATAAACAACAAATAGAAGTCAAAAGTATTTATATTAGATCCTATTTAAAAATAATATAGTCTCTAAATGGCAACGTTGGTTTATTAAATAATAATAATTACAGAACTAATTTGTTATATTAACAACAAATTTTAAAATCATGAAATATAAACATTTATTAATTTTTCTAAGCATGCAGTGTAATGGAAGGAAAATATAAATAAAAAATTAGAAATCAAAATTATTTATATTACTTTTTATTACTTTATATTACTATTTAAAAATAATATGTATTTTTACTGGCATTTACTTTAAAAAATAAATGAAATATTTCTTCGCAAAAAACTACAAGTAAGAGAATTAGCATAAACAAAATACAAACATTGTTAACTTTTTTTTAAAATGGCACGTGTTAAACTTTCAATTTAGTTTTCTGACCCCAAAATTGGAGTTCGATAACCATTTACTTAACCACAACTAATTCATATTATTAAAACATCTAAAATACAAATATGTATTTTTAAAATTAATTGTAAGTTCATCTCATCTCTCTTAAAAATTGCTACTTCTCAAAATTTCCCATTAAAAAAATGCAATCTAACCTAACCATAATATACCATATAAAATTAAATAATTGAAAGATCGGGCTATGGAAAATCACACAAAATTTCGGAAAAATTTTGACTACTTCGCACACAATCGTCAATTAAAACAAACTACTATTTTAGTATTTTAAATATTTTAATAAACGCAAAAATAGCATAGTATTTACAAGGCGAAGTTATAAAAATTTGGAAGAACTAATAATGCACTGATGCACACAAAAATCAAACGAATACTAAATTTCATTTATCAAAAGCATTCGATATAGTCGTGGCTCGTGGCGCAACGATAACCATTTAGTCGCACGGCGAGGTTGTCACATATGCTTTAGTATACAAATGAATGAATTATTTTATACGAATAAAACCATTCAATAGTTGAAATCATTCATTCAGTAACCATTCGATAGTCTAATTCATTCGATAGTTCCCATCGCTAATTATAGCCTTGCCCCTCTACTGAACCTCTGGGGGGGTCGACCCTTAAAATGTCCATTACTCGTGGGAACAACATGGACGAAATTTCAATGGTATCTTATCAAATGTTGTGTATGATTGACGCACGATTAAGACAACTTAAAAAAACATGAAGACGAGTTCTTTGGAGGCATAAACGTTTTACTTTTTGGAGATCTGTTACAACTGCCTCCAATCAAACGCTCCGGAGCTCCTGTTTTCAAACAGCCCGATCATCTCCAACCAGCCACACATCTATGGCGTTTGTGAACGCTCTGTGAGCTGACGGAGAATATGCGTCAGCAAGGGGACCATACTTTTATTGATATATTAAATGCTTTGAGAATAGGTGAGCTAACCGCTAACCATTTTAGTATTTTGATGCAAAGAGTTATTCAAAACCCAAGTGATGAGTTTGCAACAGACAAAGCGAGAAGTATACCCCCACCAATCAGCAAGTAAACAATCACAACGCTGCTGTTTAAATCTGTTCCGGAATAAGGGATCTCAATTTATACCATTAAAGCACAGGACCAACTAATTGACGCCACACGAAATACAGATAATTTAAATTTAGCAAAATATAATACCAACAGATATAAATAAGACTGGAGGCTTACCATCAGTACTTGAAATATTTGTAGGAGCAAAAGTAATGTTGCGGTCCAACATTGACGTTACAAAATGATTGGTAAATGGTGCTATAGGCCACATTACAGAAATTGTTTGGCCTCAGTTCCGTCGAACCCAAATGTACGAAACAGATGTACCATCAGTTTGGATGGACTTTGGCAGAGACGCAATACACGTTATACACCCGAAAGCCATACAGTTTCCAGCAAAATTCAATTATGGTACGGCTGAAAGAAGGATGTTACCCTTAATTTTGTCATGGGCATCCACCGTCCATAAAATGCAAGGCAGCACAGTCGACCATGCAGTAGTGTATTTGGGCTCAAAATTGTTTGAGGAAGAGGGCAAGCATACGTTGCTCTAAAGTCGAGTCAAGTCTCTGGAAGGGCTATGTATTGAGGAATTAGATTGTAATAAATTATCAGGTAAAAAACTATGTAATAATGATGCACTAAATGAATTAAATAGAATGAGGAATATTCGGTAGGCATTTCCGTTAAATACTAAAAACTAGAAAATAAAAAATCGGTAAAAACTTTTAAAAGTTAAACGGTTTTATTTTATGTGCACTGAAAACTAGAAAATAATAATAACAATTAGGTATTTGAACTTCTAGTTCAGAAACTATTTTTACATACTAGGCAAGAATAGCTTTTAGGCATATTGACTAAAATAAAAACGTGGGGCCCATTAACTATTGCTGTAATACTTTCTTCTATACTAAGTGTGGATTGCATCGACTTACTATAATCGTAACTGGAAATTTTGACAATCAATAACCAGCCGTGGCGGCTTCACCAGCAAACGCCGAGCTCATGATCTACCAAAGTATAAAGATATGCTTTGCCATAGGTAGGATTTCAGAGGGGTCCCACGTTTTTATTTTAGTCTAATATGCCTAAAAGCTATTCTGCCTAGTACTAAAATATTTCTGAACTAGAAGTTCAAAATACCTAATTGTTATTATTATTTTCTAGTTTTCAGTGCACATAAGATAAAACCGTTTAACTTAAAAGTTTTTTTACCGATTTTTAATATTTAATCTATTCATCGTTATAATATGGATAAGCTTTCAAACTTAACAATGACGTGGGGTAAAACATTGGATATGGAAAATCAAATGCAATAAAATAATAAAAAGAAATATACAAATGAATACATTACTTCACGTCATTTGTAAAAGTGAAATCAATACATCTCAACATTTAGGGTAGGATAGCGTAAGAGTACGCATTCCGTAAGAGTACGCGGCGGCCATATTTATGAAGTGACAAGCAATCTGCCTAATATAAACGCATAAGTAGCTTGGTAACGGCCATAGGAGTAGTGTCTAAAAATCTGATGGTGTTGCTTTAACCCTTCTTTAATTGGCGGTAAGAAATGATATTTTCCCCTATTTACTATAATATTTGTAATACAACAAGTAAGGTACATACATTTGTGCATTCAGTTTTTTATGAAAACTGCTGTAATAGTAATAAAAAGTGCTTTGTTTACAGAGACACTTTTAGGTTAAATTAAAGTTTTATTAGTTGCCTAAATGGTTAAATTGGTTTTTAGAATTTGATTACGTGTCTCCCTAAGAGTACGCACAGGTGCGTACTCTTAGGTATACGATAAACATTTAATTTTTAATATTTTTATGCTGTAGACAATTCCAAAACAGTATAATAATGAGCCCGTACAAACGAAAGAGCGATAGAGTACTAAAATTTACGCAAGAAATGTTAAATATGGCAGCCGATAGAATATCAAAGGGAGAGAGTAAAAGATCGGTTGCAAAGGCATTGGGGGTAAATGAATGTACTCTAAGGAAGAGGTTGCGTGAAGTAATATGTAGGATTACTTTAAAATTTTAAACTATTCCTCGTTTTACTTTTTTTAGGGCACTGTTCCAACTAGCTTGGGTAGATTTAAACCAATATTTTCGAAAGCACAAGAAAAAGAATTGGCGGATCATATTCGCGATCTGGAGGCGAGATTTTACGGACTTCGTATGAAGGATGTTAGATCACTAGCTTTTCAATACGCGAAACTAAACCACATTTCTCATAGGTTTAACGAACAAAATTTAATGGCAGGGAAACATTGGGCACAGGACTTTGCTGCTAGAAATCGTTTATCTTTAAGAGCTCCAGAAAAATGTAGTTTAGGTCGGGCTACAGGATTTAATAAAGTCCAGTGTGACAGATTTTTTAAAAATTTAAAACTTGTCTACGAAAAAACAAAAGTGCTGTCACACAGAATTTTTAATATGGACGAGACGGGACTTTGTACTGTTCCAAACAAGCTCCATAAAATTTATGCAGTAAAGGGCAAAAGAACAGTATCAAAAATAGTGTCAGCCGACAGAGGTCAATTAGTTACTGCAGTATGCTGTATGAGTGCCTCTGGTACCTGGGTACCGCCAGGTTTAATATTCGCTAGAAAGCGTATGAAAGAAGAACTTTTTTATGGGGCACCTCCAGGTACACTGAAGATGATATCTGATTCTGGGTATATGAACACAGAATTATTTCTAGTTTGGTTGCACCATTTTTCAACCTTTGTTAAACCTTCCGAGTCGGATCCTGTAGTTTTAATTATGGACAACCATATTTCACATTGCTCTCTGGAAGCAGTTTTATTTGCGAGGAGCCATTTTATTACACTTTTAACATTACCACCCCACGGAAGTCATAAGCTTCAGCCTTTGGACAGAGTATTCTTCTTCCCCTTAAAAACGGCTTTTTCTGGAGAATGTGATAAATGGATGGTTAGTAATCCTGGGAGACCAATCACAATGAGAGAAATGGCAGCGCTTTTCCATTCAGCTTATTCAAAAGTCGCTACAATAGAGATCTGTGAAAAATCATTTGATTGTACAGGGATATATCCCTACAATCCTGATATTTTTACCGCAGCAGACTTTGCCCCGTCTGAAGTCACTGATAAATTTCATTCAGATGTAGACCGTCAAGGACAAGAGGATATAAATAGAAATGAATTAATAGAATGGTCTGATGAAGATGAAATACCACTGGCTGAATTGCAGCGACAAGAAAAACAAAAAATAACAATAGAAAAAGAAAATAGGACACCAACAAATAGTCCAATATTTAATCAAAATCAAAAAGAATATGCAAATCAGAGTCCACGACACAGTTTATCTTCTGTTAAATTAAATGAATCTGACCCATGTTGTTCTGTAACACCCAAAATGATTCTACCGCTGCCAAAAGCTAAATACGAGCAAATTAGGAAAACAAAATCTAAAAGGTCTGAAATTCTGTCCTCTACCCCATATAAAGAACATTTATTAGAACAGACAGAAGAAAAACTAAAGGCACAAAAGGGAAAAAGAAAAATTCTCAAGTGTAAACAAGCTTCAGCAACTAAAATAGACAACACTATCTGTCCAGGATGCAATGAAAATTTTAGTTACTCTGATTGGTTAATGTGCCGTGTTTGCCAAACTTGGTGGCATGAGGACTGTTCTAATTATCTTGGAAGTGGTAGTTTCTTATGCGATTTATGTGACAAGTAATTTTAACGATTGGTTAACTCGTACAATTAGAATGCGTACTCTTAGGAATTTACGTGCGAACTCTTAGGGGAATATTCACCAAAGAGTACGCATTTGCATGTTTTTATTTAAACTTAGATATTTTTGTCAAATACATTTTTAAATTACTTTTGGAATGTTATATGTTTAAATTAATGCATGTTTTATAATTTCCTAAATATACTTCAACCTTAAAACGACTTTGTTTCAATGTTATTCAGCAATAAATATTAAGTGCGTACTCTTGCGCTATCCTACCTACAATAAAGAGTACAAAATTCATTCGGAAGTATAAGAAGAAAGTTCAAAGAGCTATAAATAAAATTGAACGAAAAATAAATTAGTGCCATAGGGAGGATGGTAACCCTTTCGTACATGTAGAGCACTAGAAACTAGTTTGTAGAAGTCGATTTATTTATAATAACTTCGATTAATATTACGCATATTACTAGATCGCACACTGAGATTTCAAATTCACAATAAAAAAAGTTAAAAATAATATCTTTAAATTTCTGACCTGGTATAATTTATTTCAATCATCCAATTGGCTCGATTTTCCTTATTCAATATTGTTGCGATGAATATAATCAGATTAAATAATTTTAAAAAACCAGAGTCGAACTAGAAATTATTTTAAATAATAATTAAATAGTTTTGTTGTTGTTAAGGTACCCAAAACAAAAAAAAAGTATATAGTGTGGCATATCATTGTACTCAGGAGACTGAGTTCTTTCAAAACCGGAAATAAAAAATGCAGGTCCGTATTTGAAAAAATTAAGTTGGCCTCTGTATCTCACAAATTATCAGCTAATTTGAAAATTTAAAAATACCATCAGATAGTCCTAATAAAGTGGCTATGAGAATGTGCAATTAGTTTTTTGATTTTCTTAAAAGTAACGACAGGAAAAAATAAAGTTAATAAACTCAGCAATCCTTAAAATTTTTAAAACTTTTTTAATTGCATCTTGGTGAACATCCTAAAGCGGCAACTTTGCCCCAATTTAACCATGTTCGTATCTATTACGGTTACCGAGATACCAATGCTCGTACCTCGAATTTGTAGCACCCTGTATAAGCATAAGCATGTAATGTAATATGTAATATTATTTGGTTATTCCCAGGAAGCTTTAATATTTGTTTTACCAGTACCATGCCTGTTTAATATAAAATATTATTTCTCCAAATATATGCGGTTAACGATGAATATTAGCTGTAAATTACTACAAAATTTACCTCATTTCCTGTTCGCTCATAAAATACACAATAAAATCTTTTATGTGTACTATTTTCTACTTCTAAATATTCATTGCTGATGATTCATTTCTTAGTGGAATACTGTTATAAACTTAATTGAGATTTGTGGATAAATATTCTAATACAGGGTGTTTCAAAAAAGATTCCTTGCGTAAAAATAAGATTCATTTTTGAGTTTCATATCAACATGGGTCTGATTTTGCTTTATTTCGTTGCTACAAAGGGTCTAGTCTTCATTTTTTTTTCGATTTATTATAATTTTCTTCCAAGTGCTTTTAGTGATTTGAATGAAATTTTGAAGGTAAAAGTTACTATAAGTGCTATATATTTAAAGGCTATAGTCGATATAAAAAATATTCTTCTTTAGAAGTGTGTTTCAAAAAACAAGTGCCATCTTTGGTGGGGAGATTCCTCACGTTTACGATATAAAAATGAATCTAAAGAAGAAATATTTTTTATATCGTAAACGTGAGGAATCTCCCCACGAAAGATGGCACTTGTTTTTTGAAACACCGTGTATAAGAATCACAATGAACCTATACATATATCTTATCCTTGGAAATTTTAAGTTCTTGAACCTTGTATCTATATATTCTTAAATTAATTTCCTTGGGACATTTAGGTTCCGAAAACACTAAAAATTATATTTTCATCTTGTTTAAGAAAACTTTATTTAGTCTATAGACAAACGTTTCGGCCCACAATACAGCCTAAACATAATATAAACATAAAAGAATTTACAAAAATTAATATCCAAAAACAGACAATCTATCACAGCACAATGACATGATTTTCACTTTTATGATACATGTAACACTGATGAAGGGGCTGTATTGTGGGCCGAAACGTTTGTCTATAGACTAAATAAAGTATTTATAAACAAGATGAAAACATAATTTCAGTGTTTTCGGAACCTACATGTCCCAAGAAAATTAATTTAAGCATATATTTTATTCTACTTACATCCACAAAAATCATGTCTAAAAAATACCTTCCCCTAAATAAGGGTACCACTATGGCTATGAAAATTATACTGTTTGCTTTATAGTGTTTTGATACTCTAGTAGTTATCTGATTACTCTGAGATGACACTTTGTTTCGGATCACCATGAATTTTATTATTATTTATTTATATTATAATTTAATTTAATATTGCATTTCTTTTGACTTAATGTATTTCTTCAAGCAAAAATTAATAATACAGTAATGTTCGGTTATAACGAACCTCATGGGACCGGCGAAAACAGTTCTTTACACTGTAAAAAAAAATGAGTGAAATTTTACTCAGATTTCACTCAATACTTTCTCAATTTCTGTCCACACCCGATTGAGTGAAATTTCCACTCTACAGAACCGAATGAATCTTCAATTCTCAGAGTGAAAATCACTGAGTGTTTTCACTCAATCGAGATTAGACGAAAGACTCCTTTTTTACTCATTATTGTTTACCTTGAGTAGGATTTTGATCGATTTTGATAACTTATTCACTTTAAAATGAGTGAACTCACTAAGTGTTGAGTTCAAGACACCTTTTATTGAGTGACTTTTACTCAAATTTGTGTTACAGTTAACTCGATTAGTACTCATATCTGAGTATTAATTTCACTCAGTATTGAGAAATTATTATATATTCTAAATTATTTTTTTAAAAGCTATATGTAAGCTAACTTGTTATTTTATAACAGGTGGGCAGGTGCCTTTCAAAAGGTAAGTTTCAGTTTAGGACATGGTCTCGAACATGTCCATTTCCTAAAATTCACTTTGGGAGGCATCTGGTCACTTGTAATAAAATAACAAGTTAGCTTACATACTTTTAAAAAATCATTTAGAAACTATTTCGTTTTTTTTTAATAAACCAAATAAAAACTGTAGAACCTTCAAAAATATTTTTTATTTGTCATTTTATTTGACAAAAAAACAAATAAAACCAAATATAACACTATTATTATAATATCAAAAACATTTTAAAAGTTTTCAACTCTTTTTGAAAAAATACAGGAACTTTTTAAGCTAGATGTCTAGAAAGAGATTGCATCACATCGCAAAAAATCCGCTTTATTAAGAGCATTCGTCAGCTCGGCTACCAACATTCTCGAATATTTCTAATTTCTAAACTAACTTTTTAATAACGAAAATCCTCCGGAAAATCCAGATACTTTTCCTCCTGAAAATTAAAAAAAATGTTATTCTGCCAAATGTTCCAGTTCCCCAGTTCCAGATTGAAGGAAAGTACCTAGATTTTCGCTACGCTAATTAGTCCAGGAAACATCCGAGCATTGCGGCAATCAGTAGACGCAGTCGAATTTGAATATATGTTAGGCGGATTTCTGCGATGTGAAAAAAAATGTTCTTAACATAAAACATATTTAGGAGTTATGAGTTCGTATTCGCTTCACCACGCCACGCGGCCACTGTCACACTTTCACACTTTACATCACACACACATACACTATGGACTTGTAACCTGGGCACCTTCGAAGGAACAAGACAACCTACGACTCGAACAGATAATTAAAAACTGAGGAACAGGGAAATAGCTTATTCGGTATCGAAGAAGCGCGTATGACGTATGATTAGTAATGAGCGAAAATACTCTAAACTGGGTGATTTCACTCAAATTTTTATTGTATAAAACTATAACATGAGTTTTTAAGTTAATTTTTCTATTCCATTACTCAAAGATAGGGGTTATAACTCGAACATGAGCTTATTCAATAGCTATTGATTAAATAGAGATCATATTTGAGTAAAATGATGAATTTACTCTATTTTAGATAAAAATATACTCAATTATTTCACTCAAAAAATTCACTCCCTGAGAAATATGTGTTCACTCAGGCTGATTTTTTACAGTGTATAAGCAAAGTTCGTAATAAATGATAAATGCTGATAAACAAAAAAGATGTGGTATTTTTAATAATTTATGTGGTACATAAAATAAATTTTGTAATATGGTAGATACATTAACAACTTATTTTAGTTTGTTTGATTTTTGTGAAATGAATATCATTACTATGTAATTCTACTTCGGCTAATTGTTTAAGAACAGTTTGCGGAGTATTTCGTGACTGAAGGAAATGACGAACGTTATCAATATGTTGTAGTGCCTCTGATGTGGTCGGAAATGCCCTCAATTCTGTACTCACAAGTTCTTCATCTTCCGCCTCCTCATCGTCATCGAACTGAAGAAGACACAGAAGCGACAACGGCATCATTATCCAAGTATTCGACACTTACAAGATTATCATCAATATTGGCAAATTCATTAAACTCATTTTCAGAACAAGGAAGATTGTCTAGAATATTGTTATCATCTTCTTATCCAGCTTTTTTCAGCCATTCGGCTACTGTCGAGTCATCGTCTGAATCCAAATCATTTTCCACTTTTAGAAAACCACCGTGTTGAAAACAATTAAAAAGATAGAGGTATGGTTGTATAACCCACAGCGCAAGAAAGGAAGGTCCCCAAAGTTAACTCCAGCATGGGAAGGTCCTTGTACAGTCATCAAGAGGATAAATGATGTTGTGTACCGGATTCAACGCAGCCCTAGAAGTAAGATGAAAGTAGTTCATCTGGATCGATTGAAGAGATACCAGACAGGAAACCTTGATCCGGGACGATCAAATTTGAGAAGGGGGGCAATGTCAAGGGTGTATTACTGGTTGCATAACTGCATACTGCTAAATAATCGCAACGTGCATTGAGGAACCTGGCGCATTCGCCAGAAAGTAAAAAAGAAAATTATAGAATTCTTTAGAAAATCTAGAAACAATCGCCAGGGGGGTATAAGGCCCGCGCTTTGACAGTTGGACAAGTCTGAAGATAGTCTGAAGTCTGAAGTTTGAAAATACCGCGAAATACCGTTAGAGTAATAGTAGTTGCATAAATTGTGTTGTAAATAGTATAAGTTGTGTGTACAGAGTGAGACAAATAAATTCGTTAAGTATTTTATCGTGAGTTTAAATAGTGGACCCACGGAATCCGTAACAATATTAATCACAATCAGGTCACAAAAAGAAATTCCTAAAATGTTTATCGTAATTTAGAATTCAATTCAAGAAATTTAGAAAACAGCCCAACGAACAATCGATTCATTTTTATTTTGTTTGTTTTCTTTCATGTTTCTCTGTTTTATTTGAACCACTGTTTTACAAAACACCTTGAAAAGCGCACATTACTTTGAATACCTTTCTGAATGAATAAATGTTGAGAATTATTGTCTCTTATCGCCACTTTACAAACTACTTTCAATCTAAGAAAATACATGTTTCACTCAACAATTATTGACAATGTATTTTTGTTTTCGCTATTTTTTTTCGATGTATTTCGACAATTCCATCGACAGCCCTAACCGTCAACCAAGAACTGCCGCGTGTGAACTGGTCCTTTGAGTCGCCGGTGGCCCCGCGCCGTCGTGGCGGAGCTTTGCGTCAGACGACGATGTTAACGTTGCCGTAGTTACAATTTCAAATTCAAGACATTCAAAGCAATCAAATTCGTATTAAATTTTAAAAATAAAACAGAGAAACATGAAAGGAAATAAACAAAACAAAAATGAATTGATTATTCGTCGGGCTGTTTTCGATGTATTGAATTCTGAATTACGATAAACATTTTAGAAATTTCTTTTTTGTGGCCTTATCAATAACCAATTCATTTGTGTTTTGTTTGTTTTCTTTCATGTTTTTCTGTTTTATTTTTAAAATTTAATATTCTTTGCCATGCCATATGAATGAAGTTTATTCCATCTAAGAGGTTGATAGAAAAATTTTCACCTCCGCTATCAATTAAATGTACCATTTTCGAAAGAAGAAGTCGACGATAATGGCTCTTTAAGCTATGGATAACACTCTGATTCATAGGTTGTAGTTTGGAACTGGTATTTGGTGGCATGAACACTAACTTGATGCAGTCCAAATTTCTAACATCTGGATGAGCTGGGCAGTTGTTCACTAACAATATGATTCTTCGGTTTTTACGTCGTAATCTCATTCCCGCAATTCATTCGCAAAAATCTCTGAGGTCATCCATGCTTTTTTATTAAATCTATAGTTTACTGGGAACTGTCGACATTTTTAAAACATCTAGGGTTTTTGCATTTCCCAATCACCAATAGCCTTTGTTAAATTTGCCACTACCAGCACAGCGATTCTTTCTTTGGAAAGCTTTCCACCTTCACATTTCTCACCTTTGAATCTCAATGTTCTATCAGGTGTAAGCTTGTAGAATAACCCGGTTTCATCTCCATGGAATATGTCCTCATCCCTAAAGCCTTCTCTAATTTTTGGCCACTTGTTCCCAGCGCCAGCGGTTAAATACCGTTTTAGGTTCGTTATAAAAGAATAATCTTACGATCATATCAAAATTTAGGGTTCGTTTTATCTAAAAGTCCGTTATAAAAGGGTTCGTTATTCCGAAAAAATCACCACACGTTATACCGAAGTTCGTACCTAGAGATTCGGTTCGTTATAAACAAAAGTTCGCAATAAGCGGGTTCGTTATAGGCGGACATTACTGTATATATTTTTTGTATTATGATATTTTATTTTAGTACGAACATATAACGCACACAGGTTATTATTACCTGTTATTATTATATTGCATTTCAATAAATTCATAGGTATATTATTATTATACAGGGTGTCCCAGAAATAAGTGCAAGTATTTTAAGGGGTGGTATTATAGCTTATTTTCTCTTTATCGTTTTTCAAATAAGTCCAAAATAACAGAGTTATTTTACTTTGAAAATTTCCAAAAAAAAATGATTTTTTGCTAAAATTTTGAGAACCACTGGATCTTTTCTAGATTTTCTTTCTTGTAAATTTAATCTAATACCTATGTTTGCCATATTAACGAGAAATTATGTTTTTTAACTAAAAACTACAAACATTTCCATAAAATTTTTCAAAAAATTTGAGATTTAAAAAAAAATTGCGAAAAAAAAAATCATGGGGTGTTTCTGGGGTTGAACTGTACTACCAGTTAAAATACTTGCACTTATTTCTGGGACACCCTGTATATAAATATTATATATTATATTATACAAATATTTTCTATAATTAGTTCCTCATTTTTTAAAATGTTTGATATTAACCAAATGATTTGTATGTGCGTAACAATTTCTGAAAATATATTCAGTTATATCATTAGCTAAATTTAGGACCGAAACTTTTATAAGAGAAAGCAATAAATCAAACTTGTATTTAGACCTTGCAACATTAGCGCTGGTGTAAATATCCAAATCAAAAATTTGGTTCATTTAAACAGGGTGGTCCGGATTGTATTCGAGAAACTTAGGCAGCATGTTCTGCAGATAAAAAAAAGTAAAGAAGCTATACATATATTTTCTAAAATGCTTCGTTTAGGAAATACATGGTGTAGAAGTTCCAAGTTTCGTTTCGTTTCGTTTATTTGCCGCTATGTTATGAAGAGTATTAACTTTTCTTCCATACCTCTATGAAACTAATGAGTGAAAAAATATACATTTCCGCCGTTTTTGCATAAAAAAAGGTATCTAGGTAAAAAACTGTACGAGCAACCGATCGCAAGATATTTGGAATGGAAATTATCAGTACATGTCATCACTTTTTATTTTTTTTTTTAATATATTTTTTTAGAAAGAATTATGATAAAACAGATTTATTATTTCAGGCTAATAACTATCTAGTACCTAAACATGTATTAATTTTTATCAATATAATGACATATCGTCACCCTAGAATAAGATTGTTCTATAGATCATATTTCGATGAAACTGAGAAAACAAAGTTTAAAGTTTAAACTGGATATCCGTGAACACTATATACCAAAATGGTTCTATTAAACATATGAATTAAAGGTAATATAAAAATCTATCAAACATATGTATTTATTTTATTTTTAGAAGCTTTATTTAAAAGATATTAGTGATTTTAGATTTGGATATAGAACAAATGTGTCTATTAGCTGTGCATTGAGCCGATTTTTGGGGATATAGAACAAAATAAGGGAATATAGAATAATATAATACTCATTTTAAGCTGATTTATTTGTACTTTAAAATATTATTTCAACACAAAATAACTGAAGTGGAGACATTAAGACATTAACTAAAAACAACATAAAAAAATTAAAACCTAAAATACAATAGTAATAATTATTCGTCTGCATTGTTTATTAAAAATTATCATTTTTGTTCGCCTATTTGTTTGGTATGTATAGTGTTAAAATAACTTTTATTGGATTATTTAAATGTTTTTTTTTTCTATCTGTAGTATTGATAGTATTAGAGAACGATTGAGCAGTCAATTGAATTGAAGCAGCTGGTTTTACAAAATTCCAAAGTATGAAACATTCGAATTTGCTAACAAATCAGGCAATCAGTGCTTTTCAAACGAACGATTAAGCAGTCAATTGAGTTGAAGCAGCTGGTTTTACGAAATTCCAAAGTGTGAAACATTCGAATTTGCTAACAAATCAGGCAATCCGTGCTTTTCAAACGAACTATTGAGCAGTCAATTGAGTTGAAGCAGCAGATTTCACGAAATTCCAAAGTGTGAAACATACGTATTTGCTAACAAATCAGGCAATCAGTGCTTTTCAAACGAACCGACTTGCCGGCCTATCTGACAAACGTACGTTTAGTGGTGCAATTGCACTTCTTAGGATAGAGATTCAAACACAATAGTTTTATTTTGTTTTATTACAAACTCTAGGATGTAGCCTCAAATAGTGATTTTTGGATGTAGGCCATTACATAGTTTCGCGACTTTCAAATTAATATGGATATAGTAGAATTTTTTAGAATTTAGAATGAGTGGGAGGGGGGTTAATCACTTCGACCTTACAGATCCATGGTGTCCCCCTTTCTTGAATCATAACTCATCATACAGTCCCAGGGCTTTGACAAAAGCCAGTATCTGGGACGGTTTTATAGAGGGTAGTTCTCCATCTCCAATATCAGTCGTACCAAAATTCATGGCACGAATGGTTGTCGTCTCAGCGCACTCAGTGATGAGGTGTACTGGTGTTTCCCCATCTTCACCACAGAATCTGCATTCGCCGTTTCTTCTTAGTTTCAATCTACTGAGGTGTCCATTGAGGAGACAGTGTCCTGTTAAAAACCCCGTGACAATCCGAAGATTGTTCTTACTCAGACCCAGGAAGGTCTGTGATTTTTCTTGATCATAAGCCCTCAGAAACTTCTTCGAGTGTCTTAGACCATTACAAGATTTCCATTCCAGGTTGCGGATGGAATCTTCCAAGTTCTTGAGTTCCGCCTTGAGTTGGTTCCCACTTGGAAAGCAGAACGGTTCTGGTCCAGTTAGTGGAGTGTTCGCTCCTTTCCTAGCTAGATTATTTGCTTTTTCATTGCCTTCTATCCCTTGGTGAGCAGGCACCCAGTGTAGGAGAACTTTGTTTTCTTTGCCTAATTTATTCAGCTTCTCTATGCATTCTTTGACCAATTTCGAATTGATTGATACTGAGTTGATCGCCTTTAACGCTGCTTGACTATCAGATAAGATGGCTATTTCTTGTTTCCGATAGTTCCTATCTAAGATAAGTTGTACGCATCTCTCGATAGCGTAGATTTCTGCCTGTAGGATACTAGGGTAAGTGCCCATTGGTTCGGAGTAATTAGCTCTCGGCCCAAACATTCCGATCCCTGTTCCCGTATTGGTTTTGGAAGCATCAGTATACCAAGTTATGGTATGGTCTTTTAACTGCTGGGCAAGCGTTTCGCTCTTCCAATCCTTCTTGTTGCTCAATACTACATTGACATGTTTGTCAAAGTTGTACGATCTTGGCATATCGTCCACTGGGAGTTGCAGGAGTGGTATTTCCTTTTTGAGGGTGTTCCAAGCCCCTGATCTGACAATTCTCCCAGTACTAATTCCGTTAGTGACCATTCTAATCATTGTCGCATTTGCATATCTACCAATGACAATGTGCACTGGTGTTAGATCTAGAATGACCTCCATTGCTGCTGTTGGACAGGTTCTCATGGCTCCTGTGATGCAAACACATGCTAGTCTCTGGACTTTGCATAGGTTTAGCCTTGCCGTCCGTTGCTCTAGTTTTGTGTACCAGGCAACTGCTCCATAAGTAATCATGGGTCTTACTATCATGGTATACATCAAGCGCAAAATGTTAGGGGAGCAGCCCCATCTATTTCCGGCCAGTCTTCTGCATATCATGAGAGCCTTTATGGCTTTGCTGGTAGTGTTCTTAATATGCCTGTTCCACAGGAGTTTACTGTCCAGGTTCTGTCCAGGGTAGTTATTATATGGATATAGTACAAAATATTAGATTTTTTTTCTTTATTTGTGAATTTGGCTATATTGTTTTTGTGGATATAGAACAAGCTAATTCTGCATAAAAAAATGGTGTGTGTTACTCATTTTACCCCAAAAGTGGATATAGAACAACCTAATTCTAGGGTGACGATATATTGATTATTTCGTTTCCAAATATCTCTAGAACTATTACTCGTAGTGCTTTTTAACAAGAGAACTTTTTTACGTGGAAAACGGCGAAAATGTATATTTTTGAAATGAAACTTCTTTACGCGCGTAGGGCCGTAAAATTCAAGGCCGTGACACTCGGCCTTGAATGACGGGCGCGAGACGGCGGTGACGCGCGAGCTAGCAAAAGGAAAAGTGATAGCGACAGTGTTACCACAGCTACTCCATTCGAGGCAGAGAAACAAGAGTGTCACTCTCTCTTATGTATGTCCACACCCTGTATGTCCGAAACTGCAAACTTTAGGACATAAATTTATACGAACTTTTTTACTTTTTTTTTATCTGCGGAATATGCTACCGAAGTTTCCCGAATACAATTTGGACTACCCTGTATAAACATTACAAGCATAAATCACCAATCCTTTATGTTCATTTTTCAAAATAAAGAATGTCCGGCGAATCCATCTCGGTTAACAACTAATTCAGTACCTTAAAATAAAAAAAAATAAAGCTGAAGATAATACTCCCATTATAGTCTATATTTTGGAGCCATTAATCTTTCATATAAAGGAAAGCGCCAGTTTAGAGAAAAAAAGAAGATGCCTTAGAATTTATCTTCATTATCATACAAGACGTCGGGCTATGGAATGACCCATTTACATATTTTGTGTTCTACAATGGAGGATAAAAATACGAACATTTCTAATGGATTAGTTTGAGCCGTAATACTGTTTTCCACGCGAGGAAATTTAAAAAGTGATAGGATTGCTTTCGGTAATAAAATGATTCAGACATTCCAATGTTAATTTATTTGAAAAGAATACCTACTTAATATTTATACGAAGAAACGTTCTTAATAACTTAATTTGACAGAAAAAGAATCGAATCATTAGCAATAACACGTATTTTAGTACTTTTTTATATAACCTATCGATTTTTTTACTAAAATAACAACAAAAATAAAAAAATAACTAGGTACATGAAAATTGGAAATCGTACTTTCATATCACTAGTATACAACGATTGTTTACAAGTGGTAGTAATGATGAAAATAATATTCAATCGGTTCACAACGTCTTTCGTGGTCGTCTGATTCCCAAATTCTACTTCTTTCTGTTTCAAATTTGTCCTTCGTTGCTATTTCTAGCCTTCATTATTTTTCTTATTTTTTTGGTGCCAGCTCTTTTTAGACCTTCATCTCTTTCTCTTTTCGGGTGGTTCCATTCGAAGACTTTCTTATTTTGGTGGTATGTATTCTCCCATACGACTCACGTGACCAAACCATATTGGTTGGTTCCTTTCAATATCGTCGAAAATTGTTCCTTGAATGCCATTTGGACTTTAATTGTTTTGTTTCTGGGTCTGTTCTTACAGCTTCTACTTTTCTGGCATATTTTTTACTCATTGTTCTAGTCTTAGCACTGCCCTTTATCATTCCGGTAGACTACTCTTTATAATTCCTTCGTAGATGTTACATTTCCATTTCTTTGTGAAATTCGGACTGTACAGGTTTCCATTTGAACAATTTATTGCCCTTTTGGCTTGTAAAATTCCACATTAAATCTGTCGCTCATCAGTTGCGCGTTGATCGAAGATGGTACCTAGATATCCTGCATATCTGTCTGTTCATATCCTGCCAACTGGTGGACATGCAGGGATAAATCGAATGTATTCTACTATGTAAAAAATATTATTTTTGGTCCAGTTTACATACGGATGTTGTAAAGATGATGATGTGTTGAAGAGTTTGTAAAGCATTGTGATGTTTGTCAACGTTTTAAACATTCTAGGCCTTATGTATAACCGATGTCAATCACAACAACTGCCTCTTCAGCATTTCAAAATATTTATTTAGATCTAGTAGGTTAGGTTAGGTTAACTTTATCAAAGGGCTTGATGAAGTTAGTACAGTTGAAGAAGTTAGAAATGCACTCACAGAAACCCTATCGCTAAAACCTGAATTTTTTGAAGTCAAATCTCTGAGACCTGCTTATGGAAACAAACAAAATGTCACAGTTGTACTCAACGAAGAAAATGCCCAAAGTTTATACCCTATGTTAAAGATTATAAAGATAGGGTGGATGAATTGTAAAATCCAAGAGAGACAACAGTACACGAAATGCTACAAGTGTTGGGAACCAGGCCATACGAAAAAAGAGTGCACAAATGAGAGCAGAGAACATTTGTGTTTAAAATGTGGCAGTGGGGGTCACAAGGCTACTGATTGCAAGAAATCACCTTTCTGTATCTTCTGTAATAAAGAAGGCCATCAGTCTGGAAGCACAAAATGTGCAGTGAATAGTGGTTTCAAGCCAACCGAAAAAATGTCTAAATATAAAATAAGAATCCTTCAAATAAATACAAACAGAAATCGATGCGCTCATGACATGGCCATAGCTACAGCTTCTGAAGTAAATGCTTCAATTCTAGTAATCAGTGAACCAAATAAAACTTCTGTAAAAGAGAGACAAGACTGTCAGGGTTCTCTTATGTTACAACCAAAGACGCCACTATATACAGTTGCTACTCATCAGGTAACAAGGAACTTGTACACTTAGAGACAATGTTAGAGGCTATTGAAGAACTAATAAAAAGTCACAAGGGCAGAACCATCATAACTGGGTATTTCAACGCCAAGTCCCCTCAATGGGGGATGAATTATACAGATATACGCGGACATACAATAGTAGACTGGATGGCAGCTAACAATCTTGTAATTGCAAATTAGGGCATTACACCAATTCTGGACCTGACTATAGTCAGTGAAAATGTTAATATACAAAAGTGGACATTTATGGATAGAGAGTCCCTCAGCGATCATAAGTATATAACGTTCGAATGTGTTAACAACGTACAAGCAAAAAGTATTAAAACTTATAACAGGGGCTGGTGTGTTGATAAACTAAATAAAGAAAAGCTAAAAGACGAATTAGGGAAAATTGACCAGAAGTCGGAAAGTACCAGCGTCAAATGTTTCAATGAACTACTAACAATCTGTGATAGAACAATGCCAAAGAAGAAAAAGAGCAAAAGAAGGCAACCGGTATATTCGTGGAATTGGAAGGTTGGACTTGGAAGATTGCGAATCTTAGAAGTCAGTGCTTAAGGAAGAGAAGATCATATACAAGACAAGCGCACAAAAGTCTACCATTATTAAGCGAACTCTGGGAAGAATATAAACAATCCAAAAAGATCTTAGAAATGCGATTAAAAGATCAAAACAAAAAAGCTGGAAAAATCTATGCGAAGATCTTGACAGAGATATTTTTGGGAATGGTTACAAAATAGCAATGAGATGGATAAATAGCTTTCAACCAAGACCAAATTTGGATATGGTTTGTATAAGATGTAAGAAGTAGTAGATGTATATGTAAGAAGTATAAGATGTAAGAAGTAGTAGCTTATCTCTTCCCTATACACCCAAAAGTCTGTGATAACTTCTGTGATAACAACATCTGTGATATAAATCAAACCGTAAACTGTGATAATAGAGATAATAATAAAACGATCTGTGATAGAATACTAAGCTTTAATAAGGACGAACTACTGGCAGCTTGTAATAAACTTAAAAATGGCAAAACTCCAGGACTAAGCAATATACCCGCTGAGATACTAAAAGAAGCAGTTTTATACCTACCAGAATATACATTAAAAGTATATAATAGACTAGTAATGGCACAAATCTTCCCAGAGGAATGGAAACAATCAAAGCTGATCCTACTTCAAAAGGGTGAAAGTAGAATTCGAAGTCCAGCAGCCTACCGTCCGATTAGTCTTCTCGATACACAGGGTAAACTATATGAGCACTTGATACTAAATAAACTGAAGGAAGAACTAGACAGAACAGGAGGGCTCTCAAACTATCAGTTTGGTTTTAGAAAAGGCAGACAAACGCTTGGGGCAATTGCTGAATTGCTAAAAAAGGCTTTAGAAGCAGCGGACTACGCACCGAACAACCGAAAGCTATGTGCTGTGATAACTCTAGATGTAAAAAACGCATTTAATAGCGCATCCTGGCAAATTATTCTGGATAGATTAAAAAAGAGAGGTATCGAGAAGAGATTAATGCGACTTATCGCATCATATCTATCAGACAGGAAGTTGATACTAGAAGCAGATAACCAGGTTAAAATTGTAGAGATTAATAGTGGGGTACCACAGGGCTCGGTACTGGGTCCCACCCTGTGGAATATTTTATACGACGACCTTCTTGAAACAAAAATGGCTGAGGGTACCAAACTAATTGGATTTGCGGACGACCTGGCAATGGTGGTAGTTGCAAAAACTGAAGAGGCACTGATGAACACTGCCAACACTAGTTTGATTAGAGTCTTAAATTGGATGAAAAAAAATAAACTTCAATTAGCCCCACACAAGACGGAGGCAATTTTGTTGACAACCAAAAGGAAAATTTACGACATTAAGTGTTTCCTATTTTGATTTGGGAGTTTAACACAATTTTTAGACTGATATTTTCTTTGATGTTCGTATTTTTTGAATCGTATGTTGCTAATAATATGTTTCAGTCAGATGTATCACTGAACGTTATCATGTGTGAACTAATTTATGAATTAAAACTACTGACCTCATATACCAAATCAAGGCTAGCAAGACACCAAAGTGGGTGTAGTCAAGCGTGAAATTGTCCATTTTGGATGCCGCGTCAGTATTGATACGTTTTATGTCAGTAATGTCGTTAGCTAAACTGCTGTTTATCAATATGTGTAGTTGTGTTAAATACTTAATTAACATTAAGCTAGAGATCCAATATCGTGTTTTAAATAAGTAAGATAAATCTCAGTGGTAAGGTCCATGACATCAGGTTAGAGGGAATTGACCATAAATATGTTAGGGTATTTACATTAATTCATCACTATGGTTTATGAGATGATATTCTGTTTGTTTATAACCTGGACAATGAAAAATGTAAGAAATCAAAGGGTGTGGAAGATAACATAAAGCTAGATAAGTTAATTCCCTCCTAGAGATCATTTAGCCGAGAATCGATTATATTAGCAAATAGCTTTACGTGATGAGTTTTCAATAAAATCCGTTTTTTAACTCTAATATTGTTGCATATAAAATAGTTTATGATAGATACCTGCACCAATGTTTTTGTATTTATTTTAGGAATTTAAATATATTGCAACTTTTTAATATAATTGGTTAATTCCAACTGCTAGAAAGTATGTTAAAATGATAAACTGAGATTCAACAGGAATTAACATCGATGGCAAATTTATAAATCCTCCCTGTTTTGCAGATGATATTATTTTAATAACAGACAACATACAGGAATCACAGAGTATGCTGGATATGCTTCGCAAAAAGAATGATGCTTCGGAAAAGTCGGTTTGAAAATTAACTTATGAAAGACACAATACATGACAAATCTAGTACTGAGTGGAAATTTAAACATTAATATCATACTTTTGGAACAAGTACATATATATAAATACTTAGGACACGAGATCGGTATTGGAAGGGATAATCAGACACACGAAATTCTACGAAGAATAGGTTTGTCGTAGGCGGCATTCGGTAAACTAAATGATATACTGAGATCTGTTCTTCCAATATGTTTAAAAAGAAAGATCTTTAACCAGTGTGTCTTGCCTGTCCTCACGTATGGAGCTGAAACATTTACTTTGACAAAAAAAAAGAACATACACAGAAAACAGGTCATGCAACGGAAAATGGAAAGGTCCAAGTTGGTAGTTACACTTAGAGATAAAATACCCAATCATACAATACTAAATCGAACAGTGCGGTGATATCTGTCTTTCATCTTAAATGGAATTGGGCAGGACATATAGGCTAGGATAACAGATGGACGTTGGACAAAGAGACTTGTGGAATGGAGACCAAGACATGAGGTCTATAGAAGCAGAGGACGACACCATAGTCGATGGACAGATAATATTAAGAGAGTGGCTGAGAACTGGAATCAAGTGGTACGAAATAGGAAGAGATAGTGTTAAGGGATGCTTTTGTTCAGCAGTAGACGGAATAAGCTAAATGATGATGATAATGAATTCCAAGTAATTAAATTTTGTATAAATATATTTAAATAAGAAACATAACGATAAGAAACATTTTCATATTTATTAATAAAAAAATGGTATACCCTAAATAATTAATTCTAATTAAACAAAAAACTACATATCACATAATTTAAATTTAGACATATTAGATACATTATTTGTCATTAGAAAATAATTAACACAAATGTGTAACAAAGAAATTGGTTTTGCTTGCAGAATTTTCCCCAATATATCATAACATATATCTCTTTGTTTTACTAACAATTTTAAAATTTAATTAGAAAATACTTAAATATCGTTAAATTGAATTAGAGCCTTATTATTCAATTAGCAATATATTGTTTATTGCTAAAAAAGGTGTTCTATTTCAGTATTTCTTATTCATTCATGAAATTTTACGTTTGTTTTCTTATACAGTATTAGTGGCACCGCAAATTTATTCCAATATTAGTCACTTTTATTTCTGTATCACATTGGATAAAATTGTACCTTAATATCTGAGTGGTAGTACTGGTTAGCGATGGGAACTATCGAATGAATTAGACTATCGAATGGTTACTGAATGAATGATTTCAACTATCGAATGATTTTATTCGAATAAAATCATTCATTCATTTGTAAACTAAAGCATATGTGAGAACCTGGCCGTGCGACTAAATGGTTATCGTTGCGCCACGACTATCGAATGCTTTTGATAAATGAAATTTAGTATTCGTTTGATTTTATAGTGTGTCAGTGCATTATTAGTTCTTCCAAATTTTTATAACTTCGCCTTGTAAATACTATGCTATTTTTGCGTTTATTAAAATATTTAAAATACTAAAATAGTAGTTTTTTTTTAATTGACGATTGTGTGCGAAGTGATCAAATTTTTTCCGAAAATTTGTGTGATTTTCCGTAGCCCGATCTTTCAATTATTTAATTTTATATGGTATATTATGGTTAGGTTAGATTGCATTTTTTTTAATCGGAAATTTTGAGAAGTAGCAATTTTTAAGAGAGCTGAGATGAACTTACAATTAATTTTAAAAATACATATTTGTATTTTAGATGTTTTAACAATATGAATTAGTTGAACTTAATAATCATATTTAAGTAATGTGGTTAAGTAAATGGGGTTATCGAACTCAAATTTTGAGAAAAAAAAATTGAAAGTTTTACACGTGCCAATTTAAAAAAAAAGTTAACAATGTTTGTATTTTCTTTATGCTAATTCTCTTACATGTGGTTTTTTGAGAAGAAATATTTCATTTATTTTTTAAAGTAAATGCCAGCAAAAGTAAATATATTATTTTTAAATAGTAATATAAAGTAATAAAAAGTAATATAAATAATTTTGATTTCTAATTTTTTATTCATATTTTCCTTCCATTACACTGCAGGCTTAGAAAATTAATAAATCTTTATATTTCATGATTTTAAAATTTGTTGTTAATATAACAAATTAGTTCTGTAATTATTATTATTTAATAAACCAACGTTGCCACATAGAGACTATATTATTTTTAAATAGGATCTAATATAAATACTTTTGACTTCTATTTGTTGTTTATATTTTGCTACTACTTAAAAATGTTTATATTATTAAATGATTGTAAATTTTGTTGTTAATAGGTATAACAAACTATTACTGTTATTTTATCGAACTAAATAAAAAAAATAAAATAAAAATTTTATCAATTTATTAAACCAGTCTTTGCTTAAAAACATTAAAAATCATTTTCCTATATCCAAAATAAAAAGTATTATTGCAGTGTAACAACAGAATATATTAATAAAAAAATGCAAAACATATATAGACATACTATCCCTAACTAACTAATGCTAAAGAATAATATTCTTTGCTAATACCAACTAATACGAATATATGGCAACAGCGCCCTTCATAATATATTTTCTGTGTAAATACTATAGCACCTCAATAAAAAAATAATGTGTCCTTATCTTTATTTGACTCCGCTGTAACACGTAAGAAGTATAAATCCTAACAATCAACAATCAAGTCATCTAGTCTGTTCATAGATATCCACGTGCGATAAGCCATATGCAGAATCTATAAAATAAACCAATTTTATTTTTTACTTTACTTTATATGGAATCGTGCGTTAGATTAGTCAGATTATAAATTTTTCCTTGGTTTTCATGTTTACTTTGATTTCGTTGAGTGTCAATTTTATCCTGAATAGTTTTATTAAATTGAATTCTTTTCAATTATACTATTATTATACAGGGTGAGTCTTAAACAAGTGCAAATATTTTCAGGGCTGGTAGATCCCGCCGAAAGAAACATTATTTTCTCTTTACTGTTTCTGAAATATGTCCAAAATAACCGAATTATTTTACTTTGAAAATTTCCAAAAGAAAATATTTCTTGCTTAAATTTTGAGAACCACTGTTTTGTTCTCAATTTCTTTTCTTGTAAATTTAATCTACTACTTATAGTGCCATATTATCAAGAAATTATGTTTTTTAACTAGGAACTATAAAAAATTCCAAATTTTCAAAAATCCTTTTTTGCAAAAAAACTTCATAATCGTGTTTCTGGGATAGAAATATACTACATACCACTAAAAATATTTGCACTTATTTAAATACCCTGTATGCTATATACTACTGTATATATTCTTTTACTAAAGTATACAAATAAATAAGTTCTAAAATATTTTCAAATCGTACGTCTAATAAGTCTCGTTTTGCAACACAGTTGCCGGAGAAAGGAATTTCACATTTCCCAAGTTTTATGGCAAAATAAAAATAAAATTATTAGTCTTGATATTTTACAGCCTAAACAAATTTTGCTGCAAACAAAATGAAATCTGGGTCAGCACGGTCCTAGAGGAATAATAAATTCCTGCATAATAGATTTTCAAATGATGCTGCTCCTTTTACGTGGTTTTCATAATAATGTCTTTTCGGCGTTCTACTTTTCTCAAATGTCATCTCTAAAAATACCGACAAAGCGTGGATTGTGTTAGAGTTGTGAAAACAAAATGACGAAGAATTATCAAAAATGAAAGAAGCATATGTCCTATTCAGTGCAAATTTCTATTCTGGAATAATTTCTGTAAAGATTTCAGTACCTAAACCATAGCTTTCTTTTCCTAAGTAACGGTGTCATTGACTATTTTTTTTTAAATAGCAATCCAATTTTATAATTAATTGTAGATCATCTTACACATTCATGCTAAACATCAAGTTTATAATTTCTTACTTAGTATTTAGAAGATACACATGGGGAGTCTTAAATAAGTGCAAATATTTTCAGAGCTGTTAGATCTCGAGAGAAGAAATATATCTTTTCTACTACATCAGTTACTACTTCATCTACTACATCAGTTTTCTACAGCATCAGCTAAATTAAGATATGGTTTCCTTATGTGGATGATACATTTATCCGTCAATAAAAATTACCATAAAAAAATTACCATTTTGTTCCTTAATTTTACCTAGCAAAATGAACAATATCAGAGAATAACTATAATACACTTATAAAGAAGAATATCGAAGTACAAGAGAATGGAATTGAGCATGGCACATTGCAAGGCTAAACGATGACCGATGGACAAAGAAAATAATAGAATGGAGACCAAGATATGATACATTCAGGAGCAGAGGTCGTTCTCCAACCAGATGGCATGACAACTTAAGGTGTATCCACAGTAACTGGATGCAAATAGCTCAAAGTAGGGAGTTATGGAAGCAAACGAGGGAGGCCTACGTCCTGCAGTGGTCTTTAGTGGCTGGTTGATGATGATGATATTTAAAAATTGTAGACTCCATGGTGAATAATGAAATAAACAACTCTAAGGACAACAGCACAAGACTTATAATATGGTTTCCATATCTTTGGTGAATATGATTGTTCCATTTGGTGTAGATCTGCCTCTAAGTCGATATGGCTCTGAACGAGAGGTGCAGAATAACTACCGTCTACATGAAGGCAACACAGCTAGACAGATCGTACAAAACAACAAGCCTCGTCTTCCCCGCAACACTTACACTTAGCAATACCGCTTATTCAGCTGAAACACCTCCGGGACGATTGAAAACCCATCGAGGCTTCCTAAACACCATAAATGTCAAACCACCCAAAAAGTTTCCCTACATCGAGATCCACGAACAGGAATTCACTTGGATTGGAAACCTTGAGGATTAGGATATATCAGAATGAGGACACTCAATGTCAGAATGAGGACACCGAATGTGAACAAGGCTAACAACCTAACCTAACTTAACCAGATGCAGAAACTGTCCTTATACTTGCAGTTCTAAAGATTTATGGCTGGCAAAAGAAAATACAAATGTAATAATGTAACACGGCATTGGGCAGAAATGATTTAAACTTAAGATGTCCAGAGACACAAGGAAAGTAAGTAAATTTGAAATAAAATATACTTTTAAATCGACTTTGTCTTTAATTTTGAATTATTATACTGCGTTTGACTTGTGTGTATTACTAGCACTCGCCCTTATCTAGTCAAAACTAAATTAAAATCACTTAAGCTACTGCGTAAATAACGAAATTATTAAGAAAATTGATTAACGATGAAAATTAACTAAACAAGAGAACCACGAAGCAACTGCATGGCGTACTACATCTTTTGATATAAAGGAATCAGCAAAATAGAACACTAAATCACCACAATACACCAAAACACTTTTACTTTTACACTGGACGCGCGTTTCGCTAACGATGTTAGTAAGTAAAAGTGTTTTGGTGTATTGTGGTAATTTAGTGTTTTATTTTGCTGTGTAACACCAAAGGTTCCAACCCTCAACTGTAATCTATAAAGGAATCAGTGAAAAAATAGAGAAGATTGGCCCGAAGTACAAAATTATAACAGTTTCTATGGTTTTGAATTTGAAAGTGTTTTAAGCAAAATGAAACCTAAAAAGAACATAGATCAGTGCAACGGTATTTACAAAATTATGTTTCAGTGTGCTATATTTTATATCGGCGTGACTAAGAAATCCTTACCAATATGAGTCTTAGGAGAAAATTCAAAATACACAACAATCTCAATCATTAGTAAGATCCATTATTGTACATTGTGAGACAAGAAATTGTAGAGAGAAACCTATTGCAAATCATTAAAATGTTGTATCCTATAACATAGGATACAACATTTTAATGAACAGTACTTTCCATAAAATCAATAAAATGAAAAATATACGAAATAAAATAAATGTACTGATTTCTTTCGAAAATTGACAACTATGAAAATATGAACCCTTCCTGGACACAAACGGGACATTGTGAGACAAGAAATTGTAGAGAGAAACAAGCCCTATAACATAGGATACAACATTTTAATGAACAGTGCTTTCCATAAAATCAATAAAATGAAAAATATACCAAATAAAATAAATGTACCGATTTCTTTCGAAAATCGACATCTATGAAAATATGAACCCTTCCTGGACACAAACGGTACATTGTGAGACAGGAAATTGTAGAGAGAAACAAGCCCTATAACATAGGATACAACATTTTAATGAACAGTGCTTTCCATAAATCAATAAAATGAAAAATATACGAAATAAAATAAATGTACCGATTTCTTTCGAAAATCGACAACTATGAAAATATGAACCCTTCTTGAACACAAACGGTACATTGTGAGACAGGAAATTGTAGAGAGAAACAAGCCCTATAACATAGGATACAACATTTTAATGAACAGTACTTTTCATAAAATCAATAAAATGAAAAATATACGAAATAAAATAAATGTACCGATTTCTTTCGAAAATCGACAACTATGAAAATATGAACCCTTCCTGGACACAAACGGTACATTGTGAGACAGGAAATTGTGGAGAGAAACAAGCCCTATAACATAGGATACAACATTTTAATGAACAGTGCTTTCCATAAAATCAATAAAATTAAAAATATACGAAATAAAATAAATGTACCGATTTCTTTCGAAAATCGACATCTATGAAAATATGAACCCTTCCTGGACACAAACGGTACATTGTGAGACAGGAAATTGTGGAGAGAAACAAGCCCTATAACATAGGATACAACATTTTAATGAACAGTGCTTTCCATATAATCAATAAAATGAAAAATATACGAAATAAAATAAATGTACCGATTTCTTTCGAAAATCGACAACTATGAAAATATGAACCCTTCCTGGACACAAACGGTACATTGTGAGACAGGAAATTGTAGAGAGAAACAAGCCCTATAACATAGGATACAATATTTTAATGAACAGTACTTTCCATAAAATAAATAAAATGAAAAATATACGAAATAAAATAAATGTACCGATTTCTTTCGAAAATCGACAACTATGAAAATATGAACCCTTCCTGGACACAAACGGTACATTGTGAGACAGGAAATTGTAGAGAGAAACAAGCCCTATAACATAGGATACAACATTTTAATGAACAGTGCTTTCCATAAAATCAATAAAATTAAAAATATACGAAATAAAATAAATGTACCGATTTCTTTCGAAAATCGACAACTATGAAAATATGAACCCTTCCTGGACACAAACGGTACATTGTGAGACAGGAAATTGTAGAGAGAAACAAGCCCTATAACATAGGATACAATATTTTAATGAACAGTACTTTCCATAAAATAAATAAAATGAAAAATATACGAAATAAAATAAATGTACCGATTTCTTTCGAAAATCGACAACTATGAAAATATGAACCCTTCCTGGACACAAACGGTACATTGTGAGAGAGGAAATTGTAGAGAGAAACAAGCCCTATAACATAGGATACAACATTTTAATGAACAGTGCTTTCCATATAATCAATAAAATGAAAAATATATGAAATAAAATAAATGTACCGATTTCTTTTGAAAATCGACATCTATGAAAATATGAACAGATGATTATAAACCTAAGTTTAGCTTATAATCAGCTTAGTTTATAATCATCTGCTGATGATGCTAACATGGTAAGCGAAACGCGCGTCCAGTGTAAAAGTAAAAGTGTTTTGGTGTATTGTGGTGATTTAGTGTTTTATTTTGCTGTGTAACACCAAAGGTTCCAACCCTCAACTGTAATCTATAAAGGAATCAGTGAAAAAATAGAGAAGATTGGCCCGAAGTACAAAATTATAACAGTTTCTAAGGTTTTGAATTTGAAAGTGTTTTAAGCAAAATGAAACCTAAAAAAACATAGATCAGTGCAACGGTATTTACAAAATTATGTTTCAGTGTGCTACATTTTATATCGGCGTGACTAAGAAATCCTTACCAATATGAGTCTTAGGAGAAAATTCAAAATACACAACAATCTCAATCATTAGTAAGACCCATTATTGACATCAAAAACATGTAACTCTCATCACTTATCTGAAGGAGTTGATGCTATAGTGATTCCTTCATGTGCCAATACATAAAACATTTTCCAGTGACCCGACTAGTATTTATCCAATAGCTTTTTTAGATTTTACTTGAGGATTAGTAATTAAAGACAATGTCGATCCAAGATGATATAATATTTCAAATTTAATTTCATATAAGTGTTTTATGTATTTTTTGGGGGCATAATTGCAATATTAAATAGTATTTTTATAGTAGTAATTAAGATGGAATCATTTTAATACAAATAATAATTATTTATTGAATTACTATTAATTAATGCCTATACTATTATGATAAATCTACTGAGAAAGTAGACTATCAACCATAATACTTAGTATAACTGATTTAACTGCCGTAAAGTGTTATTGAATACATTAGCAAGCGATAGGATGAAGTGCGTTATTTAGATTTCTTTGTCCTCTTACCCTTTAATGATAATAAATAATAAATATTGTTTCTACTACGAACTAAATTCGATTAAGATTTCGTTTTTCATTTTACAGTTTTTAGTATAACATTAAATTAATGCATTCTATAGCTAATAAGATATTACAAATACACACACCGGACAAATCTAAGGATATCATTTTATTAAAGTTAAAAATAAATGTTTTGCATAAACAACCACATATTTGTAGGCCGATTCTTTCTGCTTCGATTGAAACGAAGTAGTCACACTAGTTATTTCTAAATTTGGGATATTTGCAGAAATGTTTGTGCATTTTTTGTCAAATGTATAAAAAGCACCTAGCATCAATTGTTCGAGTTTAACCTCTACTGGCTATGTTTTTATGATAAGAACGGCCAGAATTCATTCAAATAACTCTGTTTAGTATAAAACGACATTATGGAGCGTAGACCTCTTAACAGAGACGAAATGCTAAGGGCCATGGGTATGCTCGAAGCTGGAATGCGCCAAATCAACGTAGCTAGAGCATTAAATACAACGCAAAGTGCAATATCGCGATTAAGTGCACCCTACCGTGAAAGTGGTGATGTTGCTGAAAGGCACACAGGGCGACATCGCATTACTACCCCTCAGCAAGATCATTTTTCAACAATTAAATGCTCGACGCCGACCGACTCTTACAGCACCAGAGCTTAGTTTAATTCTCCAGGAAACACATAATGTAACCGTTAGTCCTGACACTGTTCGCAATAGATTAAGAGAGGTCAACTTAAGAAGCAGACGCCCCTGGAGAGCTCAACCCTTAACGAGAGGAAATCGAGAGGGACGATATTTGTGGGCTCAAGATCATGTTCAGTGGTCGAATGAACAATGGGCCAATGTTCTCTTCGCGGATGAGTCACGCTTTGGAATTCATCCGGATTCGAGAAGGCTTAGGGTATCTACACACAATCTCCTGACCTCAACCCCATCGAGCACGTATGGGACGCGGTCCAAAGAAGAATTTTGAGAGTGGGTATGCCTCGTGAAACTCGTAGGGATCTGGTTCGGACCGTGAATGCAGCGTGGCAGGCTGTACCTCAAGAAGAGATCGACAATCTGATCAGGAGCATGGAGAGACGATGTAGGGCTGTAATGAACAGTAGAGGAGGCCATACCCTTTATTAAGTAAAAATGGTTTTATCTTTTTTTTTAATTCACAGTTTAGAATTAAAAAAAATGTGAATATTTTTTTGAGTTCAATAAAAATCAAGGTAAATTTGAAAAATTCGGTAAATTTCGCATTTTTATTTCCAATACGTCCTGTAAACTATTTGTTTATTTTAATTTTATTATATCAGAACTGCAAATAATAAAATTACTGACGATGGCTGGATAAAATTGTAATATCCCGGTAAGTAAGACTTTTCCGGTGTGTTTATTTGTTCAATATATTATATTGTTAACATTACTACCAGTAAACGAAAGTAATTACTAGAAATTTTCAATGCCTAAATTAAAAGAAACAAATATTTAAATATATATACTATCCATAAATAGTGTCAAAAAATACAGCATATTTGTAATACAGCCATCATAATAAATAAAACATAATTTGCCATCATTTTTACAAAATATGCGGGAAATAAGTTGTCATCACAGAGTCAAATCCCTCAATTGGCAATGGGCAGGACACCTGGCAAGAATGACGGACAACAGATGGACCACAAAAATTACAGCATCCACCGAGGAATTAAAAGACCTAGAAGAAGACCAAAGCTGAGATGAGACCATGATATTAAAAAAAATTAGCAGTGATAATTTAGGCCTGCATAGCCAACAAAAGATAACAATGGGCCCAACTACAAAGAGTTGTAACGTTTTAATAAAACGATACTATTGGCAAGCCAACATACAGCCTACCGAATTAGTTCTGACTAATTTCGGACACTCTGTTGATCGTACTTGCCCTTGTCGGCGCAGAATTAGACCATCATTTTGACTATCGGAAGTCACCATTTTTGATTCAGATTTCGTGGCTTAAACATCTACATACTTATCTGAAGTCATCCGAAAAAGTTTAAACTTTTTAATTCTATTAACCTTTGGAATGTAGTCCTAATTGTTCCTGGCATTTGGGGAAGGAATCATTTTTAAGTTTTCATGGGTATTTTGGTGGTAAGTTTGATCTTCATAATATTTTTATTCTTTTGGTTCAACCTTATCTCTTTACAGATTTTCTAAACGTAGTTTTGGTTGTCCTGTCATGAATTTAATTTTTGAGTAAACCCTCAGCATCGTGAGGTAAGTTCTAAAATTGCTAAAATGCATTTTGTGAATAAGTTGTGTCGTTTCCAGGGTTTTACCGTCCAGTTACATGGCGAGTTATATGTCGTGATTGGTGGTTTGAGGTACGAGAGCCTGTATCTATGATCCATGTTTGATTTCCACATGGCTGGTGGTATTGTAAGGGGCTGTTCGAGGCTGTTGTAGATTGGGGATGAGCTCCCACACCTAACGTCCACAAACCATCCAGAAGGACGAGCCAAAGCCTGGAATTGCACCGGATAATCAGCCCAGATTTCAAATTTTTTTATTAACTCATTTCAAATCTATTTACTTATTGTTGACGAATTACGTAATTAATTATGTAATTATTAGATATCATTTTTGAATTTCATTATTAAAATATAATTTCCTTAATTTTAAATATACAAATTTTTATATATTTTAATATCTTGTCAAGTATTTTGTGATGGTGTCACTTGTGACATATTTATTTAATTAACTTTTGATTGATTTACGGAATTATGTGCGCATACAACAAGGTTCATGAACTGCATTAGTTTGAGGTACTTATTTAACTTTATTTTGCGTAATTTAATATTAATATATCAATGATTTTTAATCAACAGAACAAGTGATACTATTTTTTTTATGTCATACATTTAAATTTTGATTACTTGTTATTTATTCTTAATTATTAATTAATTTTAAAAACCTAACTTATTCCATCAATTACTGTCCTTGTCTAATATTTTTTAATTATAAATAAATTTAAGTTGGGGTAAACAGATCTATTAATTATTATTTCTGAGTGAATGTCCTGGCGCCCAATAATTATTGTTTTATTGATTAATTATAACACCTAATAAAAAAAAATAAAAAAAACGAACCTACGAGTGCTCGCAAAGACGAAAAGCTGCCGTTTGCATTGTCTCAAGAAAACGTTACAGAGCTTATAAAAAAATAGTCGGCTGATAAAATGCGGACTTTGGGATTCGAACCCACAACCTTTGAATTGGTAGACGAGAGCTGTACCTCTACGCCACCGGGCACCATAATAGTTTAATAATTATAAAAATAATATAAAATGTAAAGTCAATTCTATTTTTGTAAAGATATCATACGATCGAAAAAAAGGCTTTAAAGACGGCTGGGGAGTAACATTCGATGATAGTTTTGGCTGACCTGACGTCAGAGGTCAAACCCTAGACGTCATTAGTTCCGTACTCTTCTTTGATTTAAAAATTCTTTTTAATTTCTGATAAAACGATTAAGTTTAGAAAACAAACTGACTACGCCACAGGATTGTGCTTAGAAACTGCCCTAAGAATGTTTTTACAGAATTTTATTATTTTGCGAAATAAGAAGCATATGTTTTAAATTTTCAAAATGGTCAAAAATTTAAAAAGACCTCGTATTTCATTTGGCAGTAAAATTATTGACAGGCGGATTATGCCATTAATCATGTCTCAGAAATCGAGCCCTTGACATGTACGTTGGTTTTGCTACGCCACTGGATTGTGCTTAAAAACAACTGCCCTAAGAATGTTTTAATGAACAATAAAATCAATAAAATTAAAAATATACGAAATAAAATAAATGTACTGATTTCTTTCGAAAATCGACAACTATGAAAATATGAACTCTTCCTGGACACCAACGGTACATTGTGAGACAGGAAATTGTAGAGAGAAACAAGCCCTATAACATAGGATACAACATTTTAATGAACAGTGCTTTCCATAAAATCAATAAAATGAAAAATATACGAAATAAAATAAATGTACTGATTTCTTTCGAAAATCGACAACTATGAAAATATGAACCCTTCCTGGACA